>NW_015505799.1:527811-547584 GCF_001515645.1 Sinocyclocheilus grahami | reverse complement strand
TGCAAAGACTCACAATACAACCAAATACAGAAATGCACGGCAAAGACTCACAACACAACCAAATACAGAAACGTGCTGCAAATACAGAAACTAATTGCAAAGACTCACAATACAACCAAATACAGAAATGTGCTGCAAATACAGAAAATAATTGCAAAGACTCACAATACAACCAAATACAGAAACGCGCTGCAAATACAGAAACGCACTGCAAAGACTCACAACACAACCAAATACAGAAATGCGCTGCAAAGACTCACAACACAACCAAATACAGAAACCCGCTGCAAAGACTCACAACCAATTAGAGAAACGCACTGCAAAGACTCACAATACAACCAAATACAGAAACTCGCTGCAAAGACTCACAACACAACCAAATACAGAAACACGCTGCAAAGACTCACAACCAATTAGAGAAACGCACTGCAAAGACTCCCAACACAACCAAATACAGAAACGCACTGCAAAGACTCACAACACAACCAAATACAGAAACGCACTGCAAAGACTCACAACACAACCAAATACAGAAACGTGCTGCAAGGACTCACAACCAAATACAGAAATGCGCTGCAAATACAAAACAAACAAACAAAAACAGAAACGCACTGCAAATATGCACAGACCACATCGTAAATGTTTAAGGGAAGCGCGTTTCTTTGTTTGTGTTGTGAGAATTTGCAGCGCGTTTCTGTATTTTCAGCGTGTTTCTGAATTTGAATTTGCAGCCTGTGTGTTGTCAAATTGATGAAGATGTTTTCCTAATTTGCAGGTGGTTTTTCATTTGTAGCGCGTTGAGCTCTCTCGGCCACCGTATATATATATATATATATATGTGTGTGTGTGTGTGTGTGTGTGTGACCCTGGACCACAAAACCAGTCTTAAGTCGCTGGGGTACATTTGTGGCAATAGCCAAAAATACATTGTATGGGTCAAAATGATAGATTTTTCTTTTATGCCAAAAATCATTAGTATATTAAGTAAAGATCATGTTCCATGAAGATATTTTGTAAATTTCCTATCGTAAATATATCAAAATTTAATTTTAAAGGACAACTTTAAAGGCGATTTTCTCAATATTTATGTAAATTAATATAAATGTATATAATTTAACCTTTTTTTCTTTTATTTCAAGTAAAAAAAAAAAGATTTTAGTTTCATTTATGTGAGGCCTATCTATACATACACACTTGACACATTTATTTATTTATATGTTATTATGGTTGGTGTTGTTTATCAGCTTTTTAGGCTGATAATTTGTTGAATATTGTTTTGTTTGTTAGTTTGTTAGTCTGGTTTGGTATTGTTTACTTTAAAATGGTTTTGGTGGTTTAGTTTAGCATGTTTTTTGGCATTGTTAAATTTAAATATTCTTTTTCCTGGTGTGTTGGTGTTGTTTACATTATTGCTATGTTTGATGTTTGTGACATTGTTTAGCTTCGCATGTAATATGGTTTTGTGTGGCATTTAGTTTGCCATTTGTGATATAGTTTAGTGTTGCATTATTTTGTCAGATTGCGTAATGTGTAGTTTGACGCAGTAGACCAGACACCCCTGAGGGTTATTGCTGCTGACGCTCTGCACTCAAAAGAGAAATACAACAAACACACACACACACACACACACACTGAGAGTAGGGTGACCTCTCCACTGAAGTACAAACACAACTCCCACACCCCTCAGAGGGAGTATGATAACCTCTCTGCTCTGACACACACACACAGTCTATTTCTGGGCAGTCAGCACCCTGTAAGACGAGCCCTTTATACTTGAAGAAAATGGAGAGAAAAATTGATTCTGTTAATGTTATGTGGCTGCATTCACACTACAGTCCTGTTTCCTTGACACAAATATGACTTTTTTCCCCTGTGTAATTACATTTACTTAAGATGTCACTGACTGCAACTAGCGATCAAACATTGTTTAGTAGTACTTTTACTATTACATTATATTGCATGTGCTTGACTCTAAAATGTCTTAAAGAGGTTTACAAAACATTGCAAAATCTGACATAGAGGTCCGTTATGTTGTGACATAAGATAAATAACTGGTTGATTGCCCTGATAACTCACATGTAGGTTTAAGTATGCATTAACAAACCTTACTTGAACGGCAAGTGATTTACATCTGAAAAGACCTGTCTGCCATGTTGGCTAATGATAAGGAATAGTCAGAGTTCGGGTCAGTTCAAAGTTCATAGTGTGATTCTCTTATAGCATACATTGTTTGTGCTCCGGATTTACATTTTATGAATCTTGTTCAAGCACAAACAATCAAGTTTTTGAATCTGGAGCACATTAATAAAAATAAAAAAATAAAAAATAAACTTTTGTCAACTACATAGCTGTCCTCTCAAATAAAGGACTATTATTATTATTATTATTATTTAAGTTTGCACACCTTTACCAGTTTCTGTTGGCAGCAAAGCATTGGCAAAACCTCAGTTTGGATTATTGCCAAATTTTATAAATCTTACCAAATAATCAAGTTTTTGGAATCCGAAGCACATTAATAAAAAAAAAACATTAAAAAAAACTTTTGTCAACTACACAGTTCTCAGATAAAATAAAGGGCAATTTATTATTATTATTATTATTATTATTATTATTATTATTATTATTATTTATCAGCAACTGGACTTGTTATTAATGTTAAATTAAGTATAATTATTGAATTTATAATACGTTTTTTTCTTCTTTAGTTTTATTCTTCTACAGAGGACTTGGGTTTGCACAGCCTTAACAGTTTCTGTTGGCAGCAAAGCATTGGCAGAACTTAGTCATTGCCAAATTGTACAAATCTTACACATGTCCAAATAATCAAGTTTTTGGAATATGGAGTGCATTACAGTTTTCTGCTAAAATAAAGGACATTATTTTTATTCATTTTTATTTTTATTAAGAGCAACAACAGTTATTATTTAAATATTAAGTTAAATATTATTTCTTATTGATATTCATAAAAATGGAGTTTTAATCTTTTACTGAGGATTTGAGTTTGCACACCATTAACAGATTCTTTTGGCAGCAAAGCATTGGCTAATACTGACTTTGGATACAGAAGTCATTGCTTGCTAGTTTGTAGTTTGCACACCTTGCTGAAAATGAGAACTGCTGTTTCAGTGTGATTTTATGCCTTTTTGTTCTTTCAGCTAGGATATCTAGGCAGCATGAGATGTAAAATCTTTCTCATTGCAGTAAAAATTGCTATGTCAAATATTTCCAATATGTACTTAATCATATATCACGTTTGATATTGTCATTTAGATTTGATCTGTTTCAAATATTGGTGAAAAAAAAGATAATTGATTGACAGTGTAAATGCTGTTGAAATGTCTGTGTGCAGGGGACAATGACCGCCCAGCCTCTCTCTCGCTTTCGCAAGGATGTTTCCGCTTCTCTCTCTCTGAAGGATCTCTCTGTTTATCTCTCTCTCAATGATCTTTCTCCCTCTCTCATGGCTTTGAGATGATAATGTGCACATTTGCAAAGCAAATTTTGATCTTCCGTTTTAAGTGCGTGAGAGAGTTTGATCTGTGCGTGTGTTTGATCTGTCAATCTGTTTTGTATTGGTGTTCCTCTCTTTCCTTTCGGCAGTGTCTCATTCATATGCGCAGTGGACGACGTGCTAGTGAAGATTCAGTGTGAGGGAAAACATCAAGGGAAAGTGGCAGCGTGTGTGTTTTGTGTTGGTCAAGAGTGTGCATGCGCATGGTGGCATTATTCTGTCAGATGCTCGTGTTGACACTGCAGTGAAATTTTCAATGTGCCAAAACACCAGCATCATCAGAATTAAATACTGCTCACCCCTCTGTCCTCATGCAGAAGCGTGCGTGTGTGTGTGTGTGCGATAGAATATGGTTAGACTTCCAGCACTGTACAGCACCTAGAGAGAGAAAGATATGAGAGACAGAAAGACAGCAATTGTCTACCAGGTCCAGTGAGCAGACACAGACATGGACTCAGAGAACACTGATGCTGGTAGGTCTGATCCGCGTGTATTTGTGCTTGTTTTTTTTGTTGTCCTTTTGTCCTTGATTGCTTGATTTCAGGTAATTTTACAGCATATGTAATATATCGAAACATTAAAATATACAGCCTGAAAGTAGAAAATATCTTCAATGGCAAAATATTAGGTGAAAAGGCTTTGATTAGAATGTTGGCCAGTATATCGGCAAGGCCGATATTTGGCTGTTTTGGCTGATTAATAGAAGTGGTAGTTCTCCCTTGTGCCAAAGATGTCCGACTGAATGTGTGTGATTGTAGTGATTCAAAGTAGATGAATTTAATGTAAATGTATTTAAATCAAATTAAGTTTAAATAAAATTTGAAGCTCACTAACAGCACACTGTCAGCATGCAAATTAAAATATTGATATATTTTTACAAAAATATAAAAAATTGAAAAACTAGTTAACCTCAGTAATTGACTAGTTGGTTATTAGAATTAAAACAATGGCATTAATTAAAAAGCTCCTTTCCCATTATGTAAACTGTACTACAAAAATATCAAATTAATAGACAATAAGTAAATAAATAGCTGAAACCATGGTCCTTGGTGATTCATAAAATGCAAGTCAAGGGCTACTGTCACTGTGAGAGTAAAAAAAAAGCTGATCAGGCAACACAAAATTTATATCCGTGGCACCTGATATATTGAGGTCTTACGAAGTGAAACGATCAGTCTGTGCAAAAAACATTATGATCGGTAACCCTTAGCCTCGGGCAAATACGGAAGTCTGATCCCTTTCTGCGATCTGGTTCTTTCGGATGATAAAGTTTCAGTAATTAAATTTGGGTTACTCTTTATTCTGTTCAGGGTGTCTTGTTCTCGGGTGAGAAATTAAACCAGTTGTAGTAAAGTTATTTGGCAACGAGCAGCCTCTAGCTATTTCACCAGAACAGAATTTTACACATTGCTTCTTGAATGAATGAATAAATGAGAGATTTATATAGCGCTTTATTGTGTATTGCTGTACACCCAAAGCGCTTTACAATCATATACTAGGGGTCTCTCCTCACACACACCAGTGAGCAGCATCCACCTGTATGATTAAGCATGATTTTTGGTGAAGTATGTAAATGCTGCTGACATCATACCTGTTGCAGTGTATCGAGATTGTGTGCATGAAATAGACACTTCAATGCAATTCAATTCAAGGTTAGTTGTATAGCGTTTTTACGATACAAATCGTTTAGTAGTAGCTTATCAGTGGTGACTGTCAGTTTATGTACATATGGCAGAAATGTATGGAAAAATCCTTTAAAGACGTAATCAAACAGACACTGATGCAGTCCAAATGCTAAGAAGCACTAATTAAATGTCACTGTTTTGGTCAATGATTTCAATTCATCACTGTATTTGGAGCTTATCTGGTGGTAACCAGCTGGAAGAACTCAGGCAGCAGAATCCAAACTATTTCAGCTGAAACCGATTTTTCCTTTTTTTTTTTGCTTTTTGCTGTTTTCAGGTTGATAACATTTCGGTGCATCACTATTATTAAGTTATCAAAAAATAGCAGTGTTTTTTTCCCTTGCTATTATTTATTTTATTATTATTAAAAATGCTTTCACATATCAGATGTTTTATCCCATCTATTTTATTATTTTATTCTATTATTTGCATTCACTTACAGGGATAGTTCACCCCCAAAAAATCGATCATTTATTTACTTACCCTCGTGTCATGATAAATGTGAACTTTCTTTCTACTGTGAAACATAAAATGTTTGGAATGTCAGTTTAGGGTGATTAAATGATGACCAAATGTATTTTTTGGATGAAATATGACTTTAACATACAACAGACCTTGTTTACATTAATATTTCTCCAGGACAAGCATTTTGACCATTCATGCACAGCCATGCCATGTGTCAACTTTAGCATTATATTGACCATCCTGATCTTTAAATATTGGCTTCAACCACTGAAAAGCCATATTGGTCGATTACTAATTAGAACTATGAAGAATATGGAACAAGAGAGAAAAACAGAGGGATTATGAGTTTGAAACAGCATATTTACATACTGCCAGAGTAAATTCCATGCACACTTTATGCTGTTTTCATAACCAATACACAATATGCAGGCATGCATCATTTTGTTTGTAGTCTCCTAAATTATCGCTGCCTGCTGTGTTCCCAGATGTCAGTCATATTTTTTAAAAGCTAGAAGTTTGGAGACATTTGCGTTGCATTATGGGAAATAGTAACTGAGCTAATGATCTCATAAGTGCACAGCAAATGTGCAGACGATACAAATCGTGTAAATGGTTGAATTTCTCTCAAATGTAAAACCGGTCAGATGGTTAGAAGAGATAAGAGGTTTTCCGTTTCTTTCGCTCTCTCCTCCATTCCTTTTTTTTGCTCCGTATTGACTAGCTCATGCATATCTGCCCTCCACTCCATCGACCCATGCAGGTAAATTTAGCACAGCGTGTGAGGAGAAAGGTCAGAGGTTAAACTCTAAAGTGGAACCTTCTAGTTTAAAATCAGATTAAAACAAGAGGTCGATTGTAGTCTTAGACAAACAAGATTTTACATTGGCTGTGTCTGTAACCAAAGGCTTTTCTATGAAGGAAACCGATTTCAGACCGACCTGTCTAATAATCTAGATAGAACAAATTCAAGTGAGCTTTGCAAGCAAATATTTGACTACATTGCTTATTTCTCAGTAGAAAGTTGAATAAATATAAATATAAATGTTTTTTTTTTAGCTTTCGTTTTTTGATTAGATTACTCCCCACAGGTTGTTTTATGTTTATTTCATGTGCACACAAAGGTCTTAAAGTTCTGCCTTCATCATTATGCATCATGGTCTGTCTCTCTGTCTCTTTCTCTCGGGCTCTGCTCTCGCTCTTCAAACTCTTAAGCTATTTCAGGTCCTCATCAGGTTAAGAGGATTTTCTCTGCAAGCACTGAATCAATCTCTTCATTTCCCCAGATGCTCTCATGTTGGCAGTAATGGGGATTCAACAGGCACCAGTGGGAAGCAGGATTTACACCCAGCTCTGGGGTGGCCCGCACTGGGTGAGCGCCCCCTGGTGGCTGTGGCTGCTTCTTCTCTGTTATTAAATAGCTTTCCTCATGGAAATGTAGATGAAGAAGATAACAAAAACTTGATGATTTTGTTTTCAGAATGCCCTTGACATTAGTATTATTTATGTATATTGTCTCTTATTTGTGATTGACAGTTTTAGCCTGGGCTTGTTAACTTGTTTTGGGTTTTTTGAAAAGTAAAAAATTATATATATATACCCGCATTTGGAATTGGCGTTCAGTTGGCTGAATTGTCACTTGCCCTTTTTAGATCATACTGCTCTGTTGATTGTGTTCATGTGTCATTTATGCCTTTCAAACGTATATATTTGGTTCTCTATGATGAATAGAAAGTGTTTGTTGTGAATTCTGCGGATTTGTCACCGTTATTATCTAGCCAGCTCACCTGAAATTTTGTAGAAACTGTAAATGAGTTTTGATATTTAGTCTTTTGATAGTATTGTAAACAAATGAAGTCATGTTGTAAGTTATTCCGTCTATTTCCAGAATCGTTTCTGAATTTAAAGCTGACATAGAGACACATTATAACACATTATAATAATCGTTTATACAGCATACAGGTGCATCTCAATAAATTAGAATGTTGTGGAAAAGTTCATTTATTTCAGTAATTCAACTCAAATTGTGAAACTTGTGTATTAAATAAATTCAGTGCACACCGACTGAAGTAGTTTAAGTCTTTGGTACTTTTAATTGTGATGATTTTGGCTCACATTTAACAAAAACCCACCAATTCACTATCTCAACCAATTAGAATACTTCATAAGGCCAATTAAAAAACATTTTTAGTGAATTGTTTGCCTTCTGGAAAGTATGTTCATTTACTGTACATGTACTCAATACTTGGTAGGGGCTCCTTTTGCTTTAATTACTGCCTCAATTCGGCGTGGCATGGAGGTGATCAGTTTGTGGCACTGCTGAGGTGGTATGGAAGCCCAGGTTTCTTTGACAGTGGCCTTCAGCTCATCTGCATTTTTTGGTCTCTTGTTTTTCATTTTCCTCTTGACAATACCCCATAGATTTTCTATGGGGTTCAGGTCTGGTGAGTTTTCTGGCCAGTCAAGCACACCAACACCATGGTCATTTAACCAACTTTTGGTGCTTTTGGCAGTGTGGGCAGGTGCCAAATCCTGCTGGAAAATTAAATCAGCATCTTCAAAAAGCTGGTCAGCAGAAGGAAGCATGAAGTGCTCCAAAATTTCTTGGTAAACGGGTGCAGTGACTTTGGTTTTCAAAAAACACAATGGACCAACACCAGCAGATGACTTTGCACCCCAAATCATCACAGACTGTGGAAACTTAGCACTGGACTTCAAGCAACTTGGGCTATGAGCTTCTCCACCCTTCCTCCAGACTCTAGGGCCTTGGTTTCCAAATGAAATACAAAACTTGCTCTCATCTGAAAAGAGGACTTTGGACCACTGGGCAACAGTTCAGTTCTTCTTCTCCTTAGCCCAGGTAAGACGCCTCTGACGTTGTCTGTGGTTCAGGAGTGGCTTAACAAGAGGAATACGACAACTGTAGCCAAATTCCTTGACACGTCTGTGTGTGGTGGCTCTTGATGCCTTGACCCCAGCCTCAGTCCATTCCTTTTGAAGTTCACTCAAATTCTTGAATCTCTTTTGCTATAAGCCTCATAAGGCTGCGGTTCTCTCGGTTGGTTGTGCATCTTTTTCTTCCACACTTTTTCCTTCCAACTCAACTTTCTGTTAACATGCTTGGATACAGCACTCTGTAAACAGCCAGCTTCTTTGGCAATGAATGTTTGTGGCTTACCCTCCTTGTGAAGGGTGTCAATGATTGTCTTCTGGACAACTGTCAGATCAGCAGTCTTCCCCATGATTGTGTAGCCTAGTGAACCAAACTGAGAGACCATTTTGAAGGCTCAGGAAACCTTTGCAGGTGTTTTGAGTTGATTAGCTGATTGGCATGTCACCATATTCTAATTTGTTGAGATAGTGAATTGGTGGGTTTTTGTTAAATGTGAGCCAAAATCATCACAATTAAAGGAACCAAAGACTTAAACTACTTCAGTCTGTGTGCATTGAATTTATTTAATACACGAGTTTCACAATTTGAGTTGAATTACTGAAATAAATGAACTTTTCCACGACATTCTAATTTATTGAGATGCACCTGTATTTATAATATATTTAATTTACATCTATTATTGCACATTTTAAAAAACTTAATATTCTAATATTGTTTTTAATATAATATAATCCAATATAAGGTTCCTGTTAATTTTTAAATAATGAGTATTTTTTTATTTAAAAAAAAAAGTAAAACATGAACGGAACTACATGATAATATATCTATATTCTCAAAGAACATAGGCTACATTGAAGAGTTCATTTGCAAAAACCGATAACTCCATTTGTATTTTTTTTCAGAAATCAATTTTTTTTTATTGCGGATTCCAAGTAATCAATCAAACTGCAGTTGGGTTGTTTTGATTAAATAATAATAACTTAAACAAATACAGGTAAGTTACTAAATTAAAGTTAATTGAAAGTATGTTTTTTTTTTACATATTAAAAGTTTGTTTTATAGCAAAAGCAGATAACTCCAACAGTCGTTTTTTTTTTTTTGGCAAAAGCAGATAACTTCATGTTTTAGAGTTTAAAAAAACACTTGTTTAATCTTTGTAATCCTGTTGTTGTGATCATAAACTGTATGGATGTGATTACAAGCAATACACGCAGCTTTTCCCTCACTGTAACGCGCTGTTTTGCAAGGATCCGTGAAAACCTTTCAGCTTTTATTTTCCTTTTTCGAACTGAAGAAGATATCACAGGTTCATCAAGTTTGTCGAAATTATCCATCCTCGATCACTTTTAGTCAGCTTTGACGAAACTCCTCTCAGCTAGCACATCTTCTTTGGCTGCGTTTACACTTGGAACTAACATGCGATCACCGTGATCTGATCAAGCAGATCGGATCATCAGTCAATCAGGACACGGCGCGTTTACACTTGGCAACATCAGGATGGTGGAAAATTACGAAATGTAGGAATTGGATTGTTCATAATATGTTGCTGTTGTTATTGTGTGTGGTTGTTGTGTACTACTGCAGCTTTTGAGTCCAAGACACATTTTCTGTAAAGGACAACTTAACTTAACTTAGTGTGAAAATGGGAGAAAATGTAGAGAATATTTTTAATCACTTCAGCTCCTTTACTGAACACCATTATTACATAATTGAAGACTTCACACTGTTGTTGGGTGGATCAAATTAAAATATGCTTTTTAATGCATCTGATGGAGTTGACACAAATTAAGTTATGAAGTGAATAAATGTACATTTTTAGAAAAAAATACATTTTCAAAAACACCTGTTCCCTTACATGGTTCATTAGCTTAGACCTTTCTCTACAAATATATAAATTTACAAAAATTGCATCAAGCGTTATTATTTTTATAATTTTTTAAGATTATTCTTTCAGAGTCCTGGTCTCGTTTCTCTCTGTGACCTCACAGACGTAACTTCCATTCATCTGTAATTGGTTGGCTGTCCTGCCAGTCCCAGTATAGGGCGAGTCCTCGTGCAGGTATTCGGTTCAGGTGTGTCTGAGTCTCAGACCAGGGTTGAAGCATTAGGCAGAAAGGTCACTGTTCGGGCCAGGTTTGAGGTTCTGGGGGTCTAAAGGAATTAACAAAGGTTAGAGGTCATGTTGAGGAGGTACAGGCAGGTGCCGCGCTCAGAAGCTGACGGGACCTTCAGATACAGACACACCTGGGAGAGGAGATCTTTCCTTAGCAGACTTGGTATCTATGTGTGTATGTTTGTGTGCGATCGTGATGGTTAATACAAACCTGTTGCACACCCTTTGTTATAGTAAGATTGTTGATGCATTTGTCACTTTGCAGTAGAGCTCGGCTCGCTCACCCGCTCTCTTTTGCTATTCTATTTATTTCTCTCCCTCGCAGCATCTCACGCTTTTTCCGTCTTTCTGAAGTTGGATCAGGTGTTTTAGCTGATAATGGCGGCTCCTTTTCCACATCTCACTTTACAGTCCCTGCACACGCACACAAACACACACACACTCTGATGGCATATACACATGCAGTCCAGATTTATTATCCATTATGGAATGGATGAATGAACAATTTCAGCTCTAGCTGGTGAAGGGCTGTCAGAGCAGCGTGTTTGTTGAAAATGAGGAGTGTGCATGTGTTTGTGTGTGTACTGGCTGCTTTGCTGCTCTCAGATTTCTTCTTTGACCTTTTTTAATAATTAATCAGCCCTTCAAACTGTGTGGCATCGCACACACACACTGTAGTTTGCATTGTGCCTTTAATCAGTGCACTTACACATTACATCCTGACAGCTAATTTTAATATCAGGCATATGTAGATTCTGAAGTTCTTATTGGCTTGAGTGGGTGAAGTCTGAATGTATGTGTCAGACTGCTTATTTTGCATTTCTGTCCTATCTCATTAGGGCATTCTTGCGTTCAGAAACCGTTAGACACAGCGCAATGAAAGGCAGCAGAAAGCAGGTGTCATGAGGCACATTTGTAAAAGCTGAACTTCTTTTAACTTAAACTGTCTCAAAATGTGATGATATGGCATATGATATGCTTTAAAAACCCACAACAGTCAAAGACATCAGTCTAGTGCATGTTAAGATTACAGTTACAAAACCGTGCAGACAGATGTAAGGATGGTACCTTAGATCTGTTTATTTCATTAAATGCACAAATTCAAACTCATTACAATAATTTGTGTTCATGCAGACTGAACAGAAAACAAAGTTGATTTAAAGGTGGGGTAAGCGATTTTTCAAAAAATGCTTTAGAAAACTGATTCGGGCCGAATAGCAAAACAAACTTGTAGCCAATCAGCAGTAAGGGGCGTGTCTACTCGTGATGTGGAGGAGAGAGCGTTCAGTGCACGAGACGGACATTAGCCGAGCCGAGCGACAGAAAGATAGAGATGGTGGATAAAAAACTAAAGAGGAAACCGTCTGCGGTACAAAAGAAGGCTTAAGGCAAGAAGTAGGACTCGTGTAAATATCGGATCAGCTTTCTAGCACTGGAGAGAACTCAAGGAGCGGAAGGCCTGTGATTGGGCGCCGAGGTTGCTTTGTTTCTTCTCGATAGGTGAGTAACACTGTGTCTGCGCTACAACAGCTAAAGTCTGTCTAGTACACTGGACGTGACAAAGCGACCGTTGAAAATCATTTGAAGTTTGTTTAAATACGTCGTGAATAGAACCCAGCAGCAGTTTTCTGTTGGGGATTTGTTGTGTTGTGTTGTGTAGTGCCGCGCCGCATCCAGTGGAGACCATAGATATGTATATATATATATCTATGGTGGAGACAGCATCAATGATTATGAGTTCCATAGTATTTTGTCGCGCCGCGCCACTCGCGTCCAGTGTAGACCCAGTGTAACATTGGTTTTGCTTCGTTTCACAGAACTAATCATTGCCTGGGTTGCGTACGTATGTGTGGGGCGGAGCTATCAAAATAGAGGCGAGACCCTTTTGGGGTAGGGGTGTGTTTGTTTTGGTGATTTCAAATGTCAACATTGGCTACCAGAAATCGCTTACCCCACCTTTAAATGCCAAGGTTGTGCATCTTTTGTATGTGTAACACTTCTCTTTTTTCACAGGTGTGTGTGGATGTTGTGGTCCTCTGCGGCCACGCTACAAGCGTCTAGTGGACAACATTTTCCCAGAGGACCCCAAGGTAACATATCCCTGGAATAGATGGAAATGCAAGGATTTTCTGGAATATTACAATAATGGAATGGAATATTCCAGGTTGCCAACTTGTATATATGCATTATATCATTATATCTTGGTTTTATAATAATAAAAATGAGACATACACAAAATTTAAATAAATAACTAAAAATAAATTTAAGAGTGTGTGTGTTATATATTATGATGTAATAATTATTAAATACGTATTTGTTTGAAATTAAAGAATTAAAGTTACTAAAATTAAAATGATAAATATACTATGAAATCATAAAATTCACTCAAATATTAAACAAATTTGGAATGTATTTTAAATCTCCGTTTGACAAAGCTATCCATAAATTTTGTAACTGATAGACTCTTGTTCATTGACAAGGCAACGGATATTAGCTGTTAATCTTAAAATGGCTGAAATTTTGGCCTGATCAATATCTCACTGTATCATCTGCATTTTAAACTGTTTATAGATTCATTCAAGGAGACAGTAGAATTCTGCAGTCAACAAGTCTTGCTCATTTACATAAGTTTTTGGACAGATGCTTTAAATAAATGCTTCTTTAAATACCATCTTCATATCAGAGTTCATGCACTGGGATTCAGACACATTCAAGTTCAAGTGCTGTGATCAAAATATATTCTTATCGGCTCTTCCTGTCCTCAGAGAACAGCTTAAGTAAATGCCACGCATAATAAGAAAGAAGCTGCTTGGACTATCAATCTAAATTTAAAGCACCGTTGACTAGCAGCTGTTCATTATTCATACTGTTGGAGAAAAATATCTTGCCACTGTTATTATGAATGTATATTATTAATGCTTTAATTTTGACCTTTGACCAGTTCAGCAGATATACAACAACACACACACTGGGAAGGCTTTTAACCTTGCAGTTACTCCATATTCATCACATTAATATTTATCTCTGTTGATTAGAGTGACACACACACACACACACACACACACACACACACACACACACACATGATTGTTTTCTCTGAAGGTGAAGTGTGAGTAATATTCTTATGGGCTGGTGTGACTGTTTCCACCGACACACACACACACACAGAGACAGATTCCCTACAGTCATGTTATGTACCATACATTCAACTCGTGTTAAGATAATTAGCACTTTGAGAGCTTCAGGAGTTTATTTCTCTTAAGGGATTCTCGGTAAAAGGGATTTTCTTCTTATGATGCTTTCTGTTGAATAACACTTTTTTTAAGTTCAGTAGAAATATTCAGTAGAAAAATATTCACTGTAAATATCAAAGTTTTTAATACTTTCAAACAATATTTATATTTCAGATATTTTTACTAAGGCATCTCTAGATACAATTACAAACTAAAGTAGTCCAGAATAAGATGCTAATAAGATTATTTATAAAACCTGCTCAGAATTTAAGGATTATTTGAACCATTTTTAACAACAGTATGAGATTTTCTTTAACTGGGAAAATAAAGAATAACAATAAATGAATACAACACAATAATGCATCTACAGCACAGACACTTAATAGTCCAAGATTATTGCAGAAAGTGGCTATTTCTGGTAAAGAGACACGTTTTCTTGTAGTTCCAGTCAAATTCTAGTTGTATTTTACAATTTATTGTTCTTTTTTTTTTCCCCCTCAGGATGGACTGGTGAAATCCGATATGGAAAAGTTGACTTTTTATGCAGTGTCCGCACCAGAGAAGCTGGACCGTATCGGAGCGTACCTGGCCGAACGCCTCAGCAGAGATGTGGTACGACATCGCTACGGGTAAGACACGCATGAATACAAGCACACAGTTTTTTCACACACCGCTATAGTGCCAATGCAGACACACCTGCCATTAATGAGTGAAATTTTGAATAAATAATTTTTACTGGTCATAGAATTATTTTTTTTTTCCTTTTCTATGATAATTATATTTTTGTCCATATGACAACAGATGTTATTGTGTTAATAAAGACATATTTAGCTTTTGTTCCTCATATTTCATTTTTGGTATCTTACTTTGATAAATATTCTGCATATGTGTTCTGGATTAAAAAAAAACAGGCATATTATGTATGATGATAATTTGTCCATGGAAGTCAAATTTGTCAAATTCGTTATTCTTACAGTTTTTTTATTATTTATATACGGAGCCCTGCACATGAAATGCTAGAAAAAATAAATGAATTGTGCGCACGATTTATTAATTAATTCCCTCGATGTACTAAAACGTGCACACGATTACTATTTCGTTCCCTCGATTTGCTAAATCGTCCACACAATTTACTAATTTGTTCTCTCGATTTTTTTTTAAATCGTGTACACGATTTAGCAAAACAAGGGAACGAAATAGTAAATTGTGTGAACAATTTATAAATCGAGGGAACAAAATAGTAAGTCGTGCACACGATTTAGCCTACAATTTTTTTCCTGCATATTTATTCCTCCGTATTTATTTTATTTCTTACTATTTTATTATTTTATTTCTTACTATTTTATTGTTATTTTATCTTCTTACACGTTTAGTTTTACTAGTATTTGGAGTGCGAATATGTTCAGTATCTTCAAGTGTTCATTATGGACCCTGGTGTGTGTGTGTGTGTGTGTGTGTGTGTGTGTGTGTGTGTGAACAGGTACGTGGTAATAGCAATGGAGGCGTTGGATCAGTTGTTGATGGCATGTCATTCCCAGAGTATCAAGCCGTTTGTGGAGAGCTTCTTACACATGGTAGCCAAACTGCTGGAATCCAGAGAACCCGATTTACAAGTGCTGGGAACCAACTCCGTAAGTTTGAGTGTGTGACTGAACAAACCAGTAAATACACTCCAAAATATCTGCAGCAGATGCGAGAGATTCAGGTGAAAGATGAGAAATGGCTTCGACTGTCATTTATGTTATGGTGCTTTTTTGTTCGTTTTATTCTCTCTTGCACAGTCTCTCTTTCTCGGCTCACTCAATTTTCTGCTGTATTATTCCTCATCTGGGTTTCTCAAATCTGTTCCCAGTGGTTCTGAAGCGTTGCAGAGATTCTTCTGCATTGAATTGTTTAGGTATTTTAAACATTGCATCATCTATTAAAGGCTGAAACTTCATTTCTCAGTCAAGCTGCGTAACCTAACACGAGATATTATTTAATATCCTTGCAAAAGCAGGTCACTCAGAAATCATCATGGTATTGACTGCATGAGTTTATTTAACATAGGATTGCCCACATCGTTTAATATTTAGAAACTTGCCAAACAGAAGCCAGTGGAAACAGAGGTTGTTTAATGCATGTTTAATTCTAAAGGTCAGACAACGGGTGGGAATGGTCATGTGAAACTGAGTTATGGCTGTTTTTAGAGGACTTAAAGTGAAATAAAATGCTACAAATGTCAAATATGTACCCTTTAAATTGTTTAATTCAAACAGGCAATGATTCACACATGCTGTATGCACTTGAACACACACTTGTGCTCTAATGAGATGTCACACTTCTCTGGCTGATATCAGTAACTTCCTCTGCACATCGTGGAAGGGGAATATCGCCGTCACACCTTTGCATGGGAGTGTTTTTGAATCTGTTATTGTGTGAGAAAAGATTGGGTGTGGTTGTGTGTTTTTCTGACATAATCATTATGGGTGTTTGTTTGATTCCTTGTAGTTTGTGAAGTTTGCAAACATTGAGGAGGATACGCCATCTTACCATCGCAGATATGACTTTTTCGTCTCTCAGTTCAGTGCCATGTGTCACTCCACACACGAGGACCCCGAAACTCGCAACAGGTGTGTGCATTAGTATGTGTTTATGGTTATTTCATGTTGGGCTGTCAATAAAATGAAATGAAATAAAATGGTAATTTTCCAGCATTGACAACTTAAAAGCTGTTTATGATGTTTGCAGCGCAGTATTTAACCGGAAGGGTAAAAATGGTGGTTATTTTTGTCAGTTGCGGTTCGTTAGATCTAGCATTCTGCCAACTTCAAATCAGATACAGAGATGAAATAGTGCGGTAAGACCACATTTATTTGAATTAATTATAGCATTTATTTGAATGAGTTATCGATCGATCTATCGAGAGAGAGAAGACAGTTGTGTGAGTTACCTGTGTCTGTGCGTCTCTCTACAAACAATGAAGCTGTTTAGTTACGTCAGAAACAGCGATTTTACCCCCTCCTTGCTAAGAAATATATTGTAGCGATCTAGTATCTAGGGTATTTTATTAATAAAGGTAGCAGGGCAGCACTGGCAATAAGTTTCTGTGTGCGAGCAGCAGCCCGATCTGCGATCTCCGACCTCTCTCCCTCGCAGTGTTTATGTGCGAGTGATGTGTATGTATGTGTGTTTGTTTGTGTGTGTCAATTAAAGCAGCGTATTAATATAGGACGGTGATTAAACTGACTTGGAACTACCTGTGCATTAAACGGATTTAATGCATACCTGCCAGCCAATCAGAATTGAGTATTCAGAAAGACCATGGGATAATATAATATAATATCCTGAAATCATGGTTTCCACAAAAATGTTAAGTAGCACAGCTGTTTACAACATTGATTATAATACGAAATGTTACTTGAGCATATTAGAATGATTTCTGAAGGATCATGTGACACTGAAGACTGGAGTAATGGATGCTGAAAATTCAGCTTTGCCGTCACATGAATAAATTACATTTTTAAATGTTAAAATAGAAAACATATTTTTAAACGAAATAATATTTTTTATTATAAAAATAACCTTTTATACTGCATTTTTGCAGTGTTTTCAATTTAATTTGTTTTAATTTAATAAACTAATTAATTAATTAATTAAGGAAAGAAAACCAGTACATATATTACAACATTTTTATCCACTAGCCTGAAGCCCTATAGGTGGATTCTGAAGTCAGTTCTGAGAGAATTCTTGCATCATTTGTTTCTAGCTGCCAATTGTTTTGATAAAGTGATAAAGTGTGTTAGTAAAGTCGTGGGAAGTCGTGGCCTAATGGTTAGAGAGTCAGATTCTTATAGTTAAAATGTGATTCAAGTATCCAAATACTTTTGGGACACTAATGAGTGCATTATTTAGTGTTCATTTATTTAGTGTATTTAACATGTTTTTGCTGTAGGATCCGTGTAGCAGGCATTAAGGGTCTCCAGGGTGTCGTCAGAAAGACTGTGAATGATGAACTCCAGGCAATCATCTGGGAACCTCAACACATGGATAAACTCATCCCCTCCATGCTGTTCAACATGCAAGATAATGAGGACTCCGAGAGGTACAGTACACACACACACACACACACTTGAAGGCAAAATCATTTAATTTTTGATGCTTAAGGTGATATTTGCTGTTCGATTTGTTCTTGATGTTTTTTGTTCTGTACCATGCACTAAATAAAAACACCATAACACACGGAGAGGCAGGGAGGAAGATTTTCTGATAAGCGAGCTTCGGAGGTCCACGTGTAGAGGGCAATCAAGGATATCTGATTCCTTTAAGGTTGTTTGTGTTTGTGCGAGAATAAAACATGAGTGTGTCACAGATAAGGGCCCCTGCGTGCTCCGAATATTTAAGTTTACTTGCCTGTTTGTGTTTTTGAGTACGGAATCATCAATCATACCCCTCTGCCCTGTAATCAGGAGCTGAAATCCGATCAGGTGTATTGATCAGTGATTAAGGTTGCAAACACAAACCTGGGCATGCGTTCGATTGATGTGTGTAAGCTGCTAATCTCACAGCGGACGCTTTTCTCATCTGAAAGCTTATTACTCTGAATATATTAAAATGCTATTTTAGAAATGTTTAATTCAATTAATTATTTACCGCAATTACCTTCAAGCTGCAGTTAGAAAGAGTATATTCAGAAATTGCATAATCTACTATACTATTCTGACAATTTTTTGTTGCATACCTTACGCAATATGCAAATTTTCTGTTCATAGAATTAACAGACTTACTACATTAGCTAAAATGTGCAGTATATAACTAGTGCATACTGCTCTGAGTGCTCTGTCCTGTGTTGCACTGAACTTGTCCAAGCACCTCTAATGTGACTATTAACTATTAACCATGATTAGAGAACAAAATCTTATTATTTACTCCTTATTTATAATTTCTGCATAAAATGCAAGTTGATGGGTTCTGTTTGGCTGTAAGCTGGAAAAAAATCTTTCTGAAAAGGACTCCAATGATATTGTTCCTCTGTGTCATTATTGTAATAGCTGTAGTGTGAAAACACCTTTTTTTTCCTGATAAAAATTGTGATTCAAAAAGAAAAGCTTCATGTTTACTTTGCTTGTTTGTAGGGTTGCACAATTTGGCACGATGTGTGATTTATATATCAATGTAATTGTAAAAATAATAATAATACCTATTACTATTGTAATATTTCAAACTGAGCTGCTCCGAAATAGTGAAAACACTGGATCATGAGCTGCTTGCATTGAAAATAACACAGTGCTATGCTTCACTCTGAAACATGCAGCACATAAATTTATTTATTTATTATTAAATTGCAGCCTTTTTGATTTCATAATCGCACTAAGCCATATGACGATTTTGGTTTTATTTGGGTTAATTGTGCAGCCCTAAATCATTATAGTTTTCGGCCTTGGTGTGAACAGCCCTGTAAACAGCAATGTAGACAGCATTCAGTTTAAAACATAGTGCATACTATTTTACAAACTTTTTATTGAAAAAATACCAGGAAATATATACAGTATATACTGTGAAGTAAAGCAGTATGCAAGTATTCCTTTACAAAACATAGCCACTGCTTGTGGTTGAGGTGCTTTAATTTACAGCACTCTGATTAGATTGAATACTATTATTGGCTCCAGAAAACTCATACACGCATAGAAACAGCTGATGCGTGTGCATAGTTGTGAGGTTTTTTCAGCTTTTCAAGGTCGTCAGATTCTGTTAATTGCTTTCCATGGGCTGTCAGTGAGGCGAAGGACCATAGAGTACGTGCGTGTGTGTGTGTGTGTGTGAGCGAGAGAGAGAGAGGTGGCTGGGTTTCTTCCTAAAAGGTTAATGCATCATTTAATACACTTGTGTGTGTGTGT
>NW_015505799.1:491705-527055 GCF_001515645.1 Sinocyclocheilus grahami | reverse complement strand
TTCAAAAAAACGCACACATCTAGACCGGGAGCTATTGTGACGTTGCTATTGCAGTTGAAAGTTTATTTTTATAACTTCCTTTTTTTTGTTGCTATTTGGCTGAAAATGTTTTGGATGTGCGCAATCATTGACCATACCATTTATGATTAATTACCACCTTTATACAATTACGTATTTTAATAAATTTTTTATTATAGCCACCATTGAAATGTTTATATATCAACAATTAATTGGAGTAGAAACATAATTATATCATTAAAAAGTTTATATAAAAGCTGCATATATGTGCAGTGTAAATGTTTATATTTGATTCAGGTTTATTTTTGGTGTCTTTTTTGGCTAAATGGAATCTTTAATTTTTGGTAGAAATTAATTTAGTTGCATCACTAGTAAGTTCAGTTTTATAGTTATTTTTGTGATTTGGAAACATATTTATGGGCATGTCACTTCCTCACATCGTCACACGCTTCACACCAAAACTTTTACATGCCCTAACTGTTTAATTGCAGTTGAATATAAATTACATAATCAATGCATTTGATTCTAAAATCATGCATTGATGCATTATTCACCCTTAAACATGAACTTTTATCCTTTACATCACACTGCCTGAACTGCTCAACTGAGCTAAATACCTGCACGTTAAGGTCAGGTACAAATATCTGCTAAATATTGGTATTGCACCATTTTAAATCTGTGCTATTTCATGTAACCCTGTAACACACGCAAACGCGCAGGCTAAAATATGTGTGGCCGTTTCATCTTTTCAGGATGTCAGTTTCCATTAATCACTTTTCAGGGTTGCTTGTGAGCAGAGATTGCAAGAGAAAACTGAAAGCAGACAATACAATGATAACATGTTCATAGATAGATCAGGTGTTGTATGATCTTGATGAGGTGTAGTCTCAAATATGCAGTGCGTACTCGTATACGAAGGGTGCCAGAGCACTTTGAGACACACAGAGACATGCAGATGTTTTCAGACAAACACACAGCACAGTGTTAGCCTGCGAGCTCAGGTGTCCAGACGCTGCTGCTGCTGCTGCTGCTGCTGCTGTCAGCCGCTCGTCTGCTTCCTCTCATGCTGTGGGCATGATGGTATTCATTCAGTCTCAACATAAACATCATGCAGAAAATGCAAGCAGCGCCCAGATGGCTGTTTTGTGTTAAAGAAATTGTTGTGATCTGAATCCAGCTGTGTTGTGCTTGATTTATGTGTTAAATGGCTTACAGATGCAAATATGTGTCTCTGATTGCACACTGACATCATATCAGTCCTACTGACACTGAATATTGACATTCATCTTTTTTTTCTCTGATTTCACATCTTCAAAAATTAAAATATTTCATAATGTCAGCATCAACAATACCTTTATTATTTACAAAAATAAAGAAATAACCATATTGTAATTTAGCAGAGTACTAAATTAAATTGACTACATGGACAGATGATATTAGATTAAAAACACTCCCATAATTTTCTAGTGTTATGTCAGTGAAAATTATTCGCCTCAATGCAAACGGATTAAGCAAACTTTCAGTTTAAAAAATTTTAATTAATTGCATGCATGATAAAATGTGCAAGAATTGTATCAACTCATTTTAATTAAATTGGACAAGCAGCAAAAACCCTTTTTCGAGTGTATATTACATGAGTAGACAGTGCGCAATGAATGCAGTATTGATTATTCTCATGCGGCTGGAATTAGTTTAGCAGTATTAAATATTAAAGTACAACTATAGATTATAAATGAATAGATCTCTTTATCAAAAGAAACCTGCAGGTGAATTTTGGGCTGCTTGTGACTGAAAATCAGTAGAATTCAGTACTCATTTCCTGTCCTATGTGTACTCTGTGTGTGTGTGTGTGTGTGTGTGTGTGTGTGTGTGTGTGTGTGTGTGTGTGTGTGTGTGTGCGGACACTCACGGGGCTCATTAATGAGACTGTTTTGGCTCATCTCAGTCATTGGCCAATTAGTACTGAATGAGACGTTTGTAAAAAAAGAATATCAAAGCGCCAAGGGGCTTTCAAACGCATCTCTTCCTCTATCACACCGCCTCACCTTCTCCATCACATCTCTCCGTCTCTTATGTCTCGCTCTTTCTCTTGCTCTCTCCTAATTAAACTGTGCGCGGTGCGCTCTGTATTTATTAAACTTGCGTGAGGTTTTGAGGGAATATTGAGCTCCAGGGCAGATATCTGTACCTCTGATAACACATAAAACTGGTGTTCGGGGAGACAGACAGACAGACAGCGAGAGCTTTTTTTGGGTGGAGGTGGATTTCTGGCGTTCTAAAAATAGCTCGCATCGGATGGGGGGTGAGATCAGATTGACGTTACCATGGTGACAGCAGGAAGGGAGACGATGGTGGCATAGAGGTTTTAGACTTAGATCAGACTGAGGAAAAGAGGAGAGATAAAGGTGTGGAAACAGGATTTGTGATGTGGTGAAAGATTGCTAAATTTTCCGCATCACAGCTGCTGTTGAAAGCACCGTGTCCGACGTAAAAGACAGCGGTGCAAGAATTGAATTGCAAACACCTGTATAAAAATCACAGACTGTGAATGTGGTTGCCTGGTTGCACATGAGCCTTTAAAGACTCCAAACTAGCTTATTTATGGAATTTGAGTTCCAAACCTGTATGACTTTTTTTTCTTTGGCAGAACATTAAAATATATTTTAAAGAAGGCTGGTATCAAACAGTTTTGGTGACCATTGGTTACCAATTTATAGATGAAAATCACTGAGACATTTCTCAAAATATCTTCTTTGTGTTGCACAGAAGAAATATAGTCATACAGGTTTGAAACAAAATGCGGGTAGTTAAAGAATAAATCTTTATTTTTGGGTGAACTATCTCTTTAATTATGAGTTGTTGTTGTTGTGTGTTTGTGTGTTTTAGAAAAATTGGAAAAGGATGCAAAAATTCTACTTGTATCATCCCTACTTCACTATTATAAATGACAACATTTAACCTTTTTTTTTTTTTTTTTTTTTTTTTGTTAGATAATTTCCATAAAATGAATTTAAAAAAAAAACTCCAAACACAGATTCTCCACAGATTTACATTAGAAAATGCTAAAAGCTTGTTTGAGAAAATTGTGGAGGGCAAAGATTACTAACATAAAATTGGTCAGTAATTTTTTATTTAGAAAAGGGTCAATTCAGCATATTTAAATATGGCAGTTTTCAAAATGTAATAACATGTTTCATATCTGCTATAAAATCTGGCATTAACTGACTCATAAATGTTGTTTCTTATGCTCAAATAGCATTAAAAGCATATATTCCAGGTTGCAGTCTCAAGCACACATTTCTAGACACTGACTACCGTTTGTTGATTGGCTCTTTTCCTTAGAAGGTGGGACTTATTCCATCATATTACACATTGCACTCTCTCCCATTCATAATAATATGAGTGAACCATCTTGGTGTATATGGATAATCATGTACTCAATACTGGTGTAGTATTGGTGGTTTGAAAACATTCAAAACATCAAATAATCCTAAATATTTGATAAACACAGAGAAAGGAAGACATCTTATACATGACTATCCATGAATTGTCAGTAAATATGTTGTCTTATAAGAGGTCATAATAAACCGTTTTATTTTCCTGCAGGCATTTAGACAACCATCGTCTGTGGGACCCGAATGATTTTGCTGTTTCCTGTTTCAGGATAATCATGTACTCAATACAGGTAAAGCGACCAGATTCTCACTTCATCTTTTTGCGTTACTCCTGTGTGACCGTTGCAGCATTTAATGATAATGGGGAGTAAATTCACTTATACAGCATGTGTAATGAAGTGTGTGTGTGTGTGTGTGTGTGTGTGTGTTTCAGGCCCAGCATTCTCACCATGTGATCCAGCAAGTGTTGTCTCACCTTGACACCCACAGTAAGAACACCCCGCGTGTGAGGGCAGGTATCGTTCAGGTGCTGCTGGAGACGGTTGCCATAGCAGCCAAGGGCTCCATCGGTAAGACTGAGTACTGATCATCTAAGACAAGCATCATGGTTATTACTGCTCCTACTTTGTGTGAGATTTACAAACCATTAACCCTAAGAATTAAACTTTGGCACGTAACTCATCCTGCACGGTATGTGCTACAGACATAGATGATAACTCAAATTGTGTGGCTTTGTGTGGAGAGATGTATTTGTCTGAGTGTTAAGAATTAAAACAGCTAAACAAATCCCATAGACTCACACAAACTGTGGACATTCACATTCTGGTTTTGAAGTAACCATCCTAACTTTGTGGAGTTTTTATTTATTTAATTTTTTTTAAGAAAATGTAAAAATTATATTTTATACATTGTTACGTTTACAGTACCGTTGACTTTTTAAAATGTTTTTGAAAGAAGTCTCTTGTGCTCAATAAGGCTGCATTTGTTTGATCAAAAATAAAGTGAAAACAGTACTATTGTGAAACATTATTACAATTTAAAATAACTGTTTTCTATTTGAATATATTTTCAAATGTAATTTGTGATGGCAAACATGAAAGTGTCATGTGATCTTGATATAAGATTTGGTGCTCAAGAAACTTTTCTTATTATTATCAATGTAGAGAACAGTTGTTCTTGTTCATATTTCTGCAGAAACCGTGATACATTTTTTAAGGATTCTTCAATTAATAGAAATTTCAAAAGAACTGCTTTTTTTGTAACATTAAAAATGCATTTACTGTCACTTTTAATCAGTTTAATGCACCCTTTTTTTGTACGGTTTAAATGTAAAAGTCTACTTGTTGCTGTTTTATTCTCATTATGTTAATTTCTTTCTTTTTTTAAATGTCATTCTGTTTGTTCTTTTGCTTGTGTGTAGATGCCGAAAATAACAAACTACATTTCCGCTTGTCATTTCTTCATCTCTTCTGATGTTCATTCCTCATTGTCTTTTTCTTTATTCCATGTCTCTTTCCTGAAATCAGTTTTTTTTTCTCACAGGTCATATTGCACATAATCAAAACAATGCTTACACGTTTCTCAGTCCTGTCTCTTCACCACCCAATCTGTGGTTGGGTATGTTAACTAACACAGCTGTCACCCAGTCAAAATCTTCAGGCGGTCACTAAACTGGGCGTGTGTATGGTGAACTAGTGCACTCATTAGGGGTCTGTCATGTGGTTTTTATGGTGTATAGTGACAAGTGACTGAAGGTTTTGAGGGTTTGCCGTGTAGAGAAACTGCAGTGCCCCCTAGCAGTGCTCTTTAGTTCCTGCGTCTAGTTTGAGTCACATGGTCTGATGTTTTTTTTAAAGGGTTAGTTCACCCAAAGATGAAAATTCTGTCATTAATTACTAACCCTCGTGTTGAGAAAACAAAAATAACGGCTTTATTCCACATTTTCGTCTCTACTGCTTCACTTGTGGACGCGTGTTCACGACAGTACCATGACGCGAGCATGTGGCTTGGTACTTTTCTGGACCTTGAACGTGGTAGTTACCTTGCTGTCTATGGGAGGGTCAGAGAGCCCTCAGATTTAATCAGAAATATCTTAAATTGTGTTCCGAAGATGAATGAAGGTCTTATGGATTTGGAACAACACATGGGTGAGTAATTAGAATTTTCATTTTTGGGTGAACTAACCCTTTAATGTGTTTTTTAAAGGGATAGTTCACCAAAATGGTAATTTTGTCATCATTTACTCACCCTCATGTTGTTCCAATTCTGTATGAGTTTTTTTATTATGTTGAACACAAAAGAAGATATTTTGCCGGTAGCCATGGACTTCCATAGTATTTTTTTCCATACTATGGAAAAATTACCAAAATATTTTTTTCTGTGTTCAGCAGAAGAAAGAAAATACAGGTTTGGAACAACATGAGGGTGGGTAAATGATGACAAAATGTTCATCGAACTATCACTTTAATATCACACAGTGATTATTCGGTAGGTCCAGACAGAATGTGATGTTTTAAGCATCTTCTGTGCTGCTTTTGAAGGAAAATCTGAACGATTCTGCATAATTACTTTTGTGCTGTCTGTGTGCTAATTCTCAGGTCCCACGGTCCTGGAGGTGTTTAACACCCTGCTAAAGCATCTGCGTATGAGTGTTGATTTTGAGCTGGGCGACGGTTCCCGCAGGAACTCCGCGAGCAGCCTTTCCTCCACCCGCACCAAAGAGAGCGAGGAGCGGATCGTCCAGAATGCTATCATCCAAACCATTGGTGACAGCTTGACATGCTCACTAAAATAAGAACTCTTGTTATGTCCAAATACTGAACCAATTCAATAAAATGGATTTGTGTGCGTGTCTAGGTTTCTTTGGAGGAAATCTTCCTGATTATCAGAGAGCTGAAGTGATGATGTTCGTTATGGGGAAAGTTCCTGTTTACGGCACGCCGTGTCACACGCTGGACACCGTCAAGATTGGGTAGGACAGTGTGTGTGATTCTACAGTCGTCATGGCAGTTGTAGTGTTTGGAGAAAGTTTAAGTGTGCATGTTAAACTGACACATGTAATCAGTGCGTCAAAAGTGCGTCTTCAGTGAGTGTAAACAGACAAATCAGACCTCGAAATATTGCGGTTACAGATTTAAAAAAAACTTTAGGCGCTGTTTTTTTTTTTCATTTGTATCTTTGTTTAGTTGTTTTTATTTGTACTATTCCTCTTTTTGTTCTGTATTGTACTGCATTACTATTTACTTCTCCTGAATAACTGGAAAAAATTCAAGTAATGTTTACATAATTGAGATGTTTTTGAAGGCTTTATGCCATAGTTTTAGTCTAATATAATAATCTCAAATAATATTTGTGATTCATCAAATAATAATCAAGATTTGTCAAATAATAAAGATCCATCAAATTTAATTTTCATTGATTTTGCTACCAACTTCTGAAATTCCTACTACTATACACATACTTTTTAGCGTGTATAGTTTGCAAATAGGGCGCGAGCCATTGTTTATATAAAAATGGAAACTCAAAATCATGTAAAGTTACGAAGCTACGAGAATACTTTTTTTGGGCAAAGAAAACAAAAATAACGGCTTTATTCCACATTTTCGTCTCTACTGCTTCACTTGTGGACGCGTGTTCACGACAGTACCATGACGCGAGCATGTGGCTTGGTACTTTTCTGGACCTTGAACGTGGTAGTTACCTTGCTGTCTATGGGAGGGTCAGAGAGCCCTCAGATTTAATCAGAAATATCTTAAATTGTGTTCCGAAGATGAATGAAGGTCTTATGGATTTGGAACAACACATGGGTGAGTAATTAGAATTTTCATTTTTGGGTGAACTAACCCTTTAATGTGTTTTTTAAAGGGATAGTTCACCAAAATGGTAATTTTGTCATCATTTACTCACCCTCATGTTGTTCCAATTCTGTATGAGTTTTTTTATTATGTTGAACACAAAAGAAGATATTTTGCCGGTAGCCATGGACTTCCATAGTATTTTTTTCCATACTATGGAAAAATTACCAAAATATATTTTTCTGTGTTCAGCAGAAGAAAGAAAATACAGGTTTGGAACAACATGAGGGTGGGTAAATGATGACAAAATGTTCATCGAACTATCACTTTAATATCACACAGTGATTATTCGGTAGGTCCAGACAGAATGTGATGTTTTAAGCATATTCTGTGCTGCTTTTGAAGGAAAATCTGAACGATTCTGCATAATTACTTTTGTGCTGTCTGTGTGCTAATTCTCAGGTCCCACGGTCCTGGAGGTGTTTAACACCCTGCTAAAGCATCTGCGTATGAGTGTGGATTTTGAGCTGGGCGACGGTTCCCGCAGGAACTCCGCGAGCAGCCTTTCCTCCACCCGCACCAAAGAGAGCGAGGAGCGGATCGTCCAGAATGCTATCATCCAAACCATTGGTGACAGCTTGACATGCTCACTAAAATAAGAACTCTTGTTATGTCCAAATACTGAACCAATTCAATAAAATGGATTTGTGTGCGTGTCTAGGTTTCTTTGGAGGAAATCTTCCTGATTATCAGAGAGCTGAAGTGATGATGTTCGTTATGGGGAAAGTTCCTGTTTACGGCACGCCGTGTCACACGCTGGACACCGTCAAGATTGGGTAGGACAGTGTGTGTGATTCTACAGTCGTCATGGCAGTTGTAGTGTTTGGAGAAAGTTTAAGTGTGCATGTTAAACTGACACATGTAATCAGGAATGTCAAAAGTGCGTCTTCAGTGAGTGTAAACAGACAAATCAGACCTCGAAATATTGCGGTTACAGATTTTAAAAAAACTTTAGGCGCTGTTTTTTTTTTTCATTTGTATCTTTGTTTAGTTGTCTTTATTTGTACTATTCCTCACACGTCATCGTCTCGAGTGCAGGCAAGACAGGACAGATTTCCTGAGCGGTTTCACTGTTTTATATGATTTTACTGTAACCACATACATGGATATAAAAAATTATGCGTAGATAAGAAACTGTTGGCTGTCTAAGTGAGTTTGATTCATACGTTGATGGTTCGAGTTGTTAATTACATGATGCAGTGAGCAGTTTAGCACCGGTTAATGATTTAATGCATGAGCACTGCTGTAGTTTATATAACAACACTCTCCTACAGCAGAATTTAAGTCTAATTCCTAGTCATAATAGGATGGTATCTTAGTTTTACCGGCAATATACAGTTTGTGATTGCATTTTATATGTCCAGATATGTCCAGACGTGCAGTCTACCAATAACATTAGAGCGACAGCAGTAGGAACGCCCACAAGCGTCTAGCGACATACAGCGAAAAAGTCGCTGGAAGTGTGAACAGGGCATACTTTGCTAGAAAAAAAATCACAGAAATGTTGCTAATGTGACCACACTTTAAGGCTTGTATCAGGTATCATTTCAGAGTTATCAGTCATGACTAGTGAATATATTAGACTTATATTCTGTCTCTGAGCTTGTTAGTAAAAACCCTCCACTCTCTCCTGGAGGGAGTTTCTGAAGGTTCCTAGACAGCAGACTGCATGGATCATAACATTAGATTACAGCTGCCTGTGGTGCTTTGTGTCCTTTTTCTTCTTTTTTTTTTCTAATGTCCAATTTTGTCTTTAGTCTGGTTTTAGACAGGGCAACTTTTCAGGCACTGTTGCCCAGCAACAGGCAGGAAATGGGCCGCAGGTTGAGTTGTACAATTGTTATTTTGGATGTCAACTGCTTTTGCTCTCCTTCTTCCACTTTTATTTTTATTTTATTTATTTAGTCATTTAGCAGACACTTTTATCCAAAGCGACTTACAAATGAGGACAACAGAAGCAATCAATTCTAGTATTAAAACAACTAAAAACAGAACCAAAACTAAAAGCAAAAACTTTATAAATACTACTTATAAAGAAATTAAATTTAAAAATAAAGAAATTAAATAAAAATGACAAATGCATACAACATTTCAAAACTTAACATTTAAATGAAAAACAAAAAATAAAGCTAAAAACAATTAAAAATATTAAAGAACAAAAGGTATAAGAGTATAATAATGATTCTAACATAACACTAAGCCAAACACCAAAAAAACAACTACATATATGTGTATGTACAACCACACACACATACATACATATATATATATACACATTTATAGATTCAATATATATATTATTGCATTTCCATTTAATTTGTTGAAGTAGTAAAATAATTTAAATTAAATAAAACTAAAACTTAATAAAAGACCTACACAGACATAATAAATTAAGACATAATTTAACTCAAATTAAAATAAATAACAAAAACAAATAATACAAATCAAACGACTTTGTATAGTTTATCAGTAATCCTAAAAAATAACACTGCCAAACACACATGCTATAAAACAACAACTTACTTACACATAGTAAGAAATGGTTATAAAAACGGAAACAGAAGTGAAACAAGTAGTAGGAAAGAGGAGAAATAAAAAGCGATACTTATCCTTTGCTGGTGTCCCTGCCCGGTGGAGTCGCACGGTAGAGTTACACTCTTTGGTCTTCACACGTGGAGGCCGCGGTAAACTAAGCTTTTTTTTTTATACCCGTCTAACAGAATACTAAATTAATTCAGCTGGACACACTTTTCTTAATTTTTTTCCACAACAAATGGCCAAGCAAGCGCAGACACTGACAAGATACGCGATACAGAACGAGACCAAACGCGGTATCAGCACGTCTCCACACAGTAAATAAAACAAGCATTTCCTAGCAACGACAACTGCACTAAACACTAATGAGACAAGTAAATACACTTACGAGCTGCTTTTAACTTCCGCTGATAAAGACTGCTTCTCTCTCAAAGAGTATTTCTTTACACTGTTTTCTGCTTGCGCTTGAACACACTTTCCTTATTTTTTTCTACAACAAATGGCCAAGCAAGCGCAGACACTGACAAGATACGCGATACAGATGAGACCAAACGCGATATCAGCACGTCTCCACTTGCCATTTCCACGAGCGCAACAGTGTTTCTAGAGTTACTAGTGTGAATATGTACTATAATGGTGGTACTGTTCATATCTGATGGATTCTTTCTGTGTGTTTGTGTGTGTAGGTTACGTCAGGGTTTAAGTGTAAAACGATTTGTGCTGGCCTGCCCATGGCGTTTCTGGAGCCATTATGCTCTATCTCTTTGATGGAAGACAGTGAACTACGGCAGCTCGTCTTGGAGATTTTGCACAACATCATTGATCGCCATGACAACAGAGCCAAACTCAGAGGGATCCGGTATGGATGCACACTTAACACCCTAAAGTGAATGTGTGAAAACTAGGGCTGTCAAAAGGGAATGCGTTAACACCTGCAATTAATTAAATTATTTAACACAGTTTTTAATGCTGTAAATGCATTTATTCAATTTGACATATAACTGTTTCATTATGTTCTGTGGGATTCGTAAAACCTCATTAAAGGAGCTGCAGCACAAGTGGGTTATTCATTTATACATCAAACCTAGATGGGATGTTTACCTTCTTTTTTGCAGAATTCCACTATTTTTGCGTGAACTACTCCTTGAAAGAATTATGAGATCAATCACAATTAAAAGACTTACTTGATTGACATACCAGTTTTATTTTTATTGTTGGTATACTGTTATAGTATTTATTAATAATTTGTATTAGATATTTTTATATATATTATATTATTATAAATTTAGTTTAATTAATTTTGTTGTGCTTTGTCATTTTCCTTAGTTTTTTTTTATAATAATTTTTATTTAAATTTTAGTAATTGCAGTGCTTCTACTTTAACATATATATATACTGTGTATATATATATATATATATATATATATATACAGTATATATCATTTTTAAGCCTTATTTCAATTAACGAAAACAACTTTTAAAGTTTAATAGTTTTAGTTAACAATAATAACATAACTCTGGTGCAGCAGTTTTAGGTGAGAGTGTGTGTTCTGATGCATCTGCCTCAGAATAAATGCTTACTGGACCATTTCCTTTGTGTTTGTGTGCAGGATTATTCCTAATGTAGCCGCTCTGAAGATCAAGAGAGAGAAAATCTCCAAACAGGATGTGGTTTTCATGAAAAAGGTACAAGACTTCATAAACACACACATGGAACCGCAGCCCTGAAACTGTTGATCTCTCTCCCTCCAGCATGGGCAGCAGCTATACAGACACATCTATCTGGGCTGTAAGGAGGAAGATAATGTGCAGAAGAACTTTGAGCTGCTTTTCACAGCTTTGGCATTGATCACTATTGAACTTGCCAATGAGGAGGTGGTGATTGATCTCATACGCCTGTCCATCGCCCTGCAGGTATGCTCACCTACACTGACATTTCTTCATTTAGCAGACGCTTGCATCCAAAGAGACTTAGCAGAAGCAATTTGTCCAAGATTTCCTATTTGTTATGCTAATCTGTGTTTTGATTGGCTGAAGGATATGGCCCTGGCCAATGAGGAGAACATGCCAATGTTTATTCGCTGTGGAATCATGGCATTGATTGCCGCATACCTCAACTTCCTCAGTCAGATGATTGCAAATCCCCCTTTCTGCCAACACGTCAGCAAGGTAAATGTGCGCACATGCTTATGGCACACACGTATCCTACATACAACATCCTGTAACTTCTTTTCTTCCTGTCAGGTGATTGAGATGAGAAATCTAGATGCTCCGCACCTTTTGCCTGAACACGTCTTCAGAGAGAAGTGTGTGTGAGTATTTCTGTGAATGTGTTTATTCTTAAGGAGAATATCAGTAATCAGCCAAAATTTGAGGGGTTTTTTTTATTTATCAATATCAGTCGATATGGGATAATTAATTATGCTTACCTTTGGCTTCATCTAACATTCACTTAAAGTTAATCTTTAAAAACGCTGATAATTTTCCTGTCAGGTGATTGAGATGAGAAATCTAGATGCTCCGCACCTTTTGCCTGAACACGTCTTCAGAGAGAAGTGTGTGTGAGTATTTCTGTGAATGTGTTTATTCTTAAGGAGAATATCAGTAATCAGCCAAAATTTGAGGGGTTTTTTTATTTATCAATATCAGTCGATATGGGATAATTAATTATGCTTACCTTTGGCTTCATCTAACATTCACTTAAAGTTAATCTTTAAAAACGCTGATAATTGAATAAAGCTATTAAATGTAATCTTTAGCTGAACTCAAAATAAATATCTATTTTTTCATGCCGTACATTACAATGTTGTGATTCTTGAATTTACTTTAGCCTTTAAAATGAATGATTTATTTAAAATGTAACCTTTTTTTAACCTTTTAATATCGGCCATAGCTTGAATCTGTTGATTTTATTAATGTATAATAACAATGCCATAACTCATTCCAGGTCTCTTTCCTTGTGTGTATCTGTATGTTTGTGTGTGTGGTTCAGGCTCCCAGACTCTTTAGACCGGGACGACGTTGGTTTGTATTTTCAGACGGCTGATCTGGCAGAAGCTCTGTCTGTACCTGGATATAACGTAGAGAGACTAGCTGTTCCGTACATACCGCAGGTTACAGGTAAACACTATTCTGTGCTGTTCAAGAAATCAGACGTTATCTGATTTGATTTAATATTAAATCTTAAATCTTAAGCAGCAACATTACATGCTAATTAACCCTATATTGACATTTAATTTTTTTATCCTTTTTTTTTAAATAAAAATATGAAATAGTTTTCTACATGTGAAATTACTTTTTTGCTGATTAGGCAATAATACTGTTAATTAAAAGTATAGCATTTCCCTGATCAATCAAATCACAGTGGGTAAAATATATATTTTTCTCATTGAATATTTAATTTCAGATGAAAATATGTCACATTATGAAAATAAAATGATTGTGAATGCCATTTCGTGCTGTCTTTAAGCACTTAACGCTGCAAAACACTACACATCTTTTGCCCGTATTTTTGGCCTGATCTGCTGCCTCTATGTCTAGTAGCTGAAAGTCATTGCTAGCCTGCAGATTTTGGGCAGTAGTAGTTTACAAATTTGATTCCATCCAGTCAGAGGATATGACATGTTTGATATTTTGAGCTGATTTTAATACAAATAGGTTTCATTTGTCATGCATATCCTAGAAACAAAACACGTTTCTGTATGAGTTTATGTTTGGAAAGTCTTGAAAGTCTGGTAGTGTTTGATTCTCAGTTTTTTAGTGTATGATGCCCAGTTTTTCTCTGTATCCACTTACAAATTCGACAAGTGTATGATGCCTAGTGTTTTAAAATCTGTCTTGTAGTGTATTCCAGCCAAGAACCTGGTGCTAAGATGAATCACCAAGTCCCTCTAAACCTCTAAAATACTAGTTTTACTGTTAATACTAACTTCCTGAAGATGATTTCTTGTCATATGTGAATTCACCCACTTCATTCACTGTTGCCTTCTCTCTGTCTGTGTGTTTGCACTGTAGTCCTTTACACGGTAGGAAAGATTCTGCACAGATGCAGACAGACATCCAGAGGTACCATCAGTGAGTTAGTGAGGTCACCTGTCCATGTGTGTGTGGATAGAAGGTTTAGTGAATAGCATGAAAATGTAGTTAGTTTCTCCCTAGCCCAACCATAAATTTACCACTGTTACATATGTCGACTTCCTCTCCTCTATAGCAGCCGTGACAGATTTCCTGTAGCTCCTGAATGTGTTGTTAAATGAATTTCTGCATTGGGATGAAATATACAGCAGGTATATTGTGTAATGAGATAATTGGTCCTGTTTGGTGTTTTGTATGCTGCTGTCGTCTGGACGGTTTTACTGGTAGGTTAAAGAGAAATCGCACAACGGTTTGAGCTCATAGTTCAGTAACTTGGGTCAAAGGGAGAGTGCTGATGAAGCATCATTTGACATTTTATTGGAATTTTTGGACCTCACTTTCAACCTGCTGAACTAGAGAAACCCTTTGAGTAGAGGGTTTATTTTACACATAAATTTGGTCACAGATTCCAGTGCTGATTTGATAAATAGATATTATTATTAATATTACAAAGAATTGGTGAGGTTTGAATTAATATTAATTCATATTAATGGCACAGTTATATTTAATAAATATAATATACAGTATATTTATATATAATTAAAAATTATACTTGTACAATGTACTGTATATAAAATTGTTAAAGTTTTATTCATTTCTTGTGGTGTAAACTTATAATAGGAAAACATTAGTTTGTTCATCCTTAATATAATGCGGTTATAATGAGGAAAAACAAACATGCAAGGGATGTTTTGATGGAATGTGAGTGTATACTGTATTTGTTTCCTGAAATGAGATGTTTATGGAGTTGGTTTACTTCTGATGTGTCATCAGCACTCTTGCCTTGAAACTCTCACTTTTACTTATGAATTTTTGTTTTGAAACCTGTTTTGCTGTGATTGCTGCCTGTGTTTGTGTGATTTGCATTTCCTTCTGTTTAATAATGATTTCATGCCACTTTGCCTCAACATTACGTTCATTAAACATGAGCAGTCAGTGAGATTACACTGGCTGGCTTTGGGAAATTCACCTCCCTTCATGTATAAGAGGTGAATTAAACCCATATATCACAAATGCGAATACTGTGTTTAGTTATCCAGATCGAATATGTGCATGATCAGAAATATCTGAGGTCTCAAAGCTTCCACCATTTATGTCAGTGACTTCTGTCCCACAGATGAAGATCGACTGCCCCGTAGGAAGAGTTTTGTCGACACTATTTCTCTCCAAGTTGACATCCTTTCCAACAGCTTGCCTGATCAGGTACACTGGACACAATTTAAACATGCTTGAGTTGTTCATCATGAAGAATTAGACTAAAGAACATATTTGTGTGTTTATCCTGTAGTCTCAGCTTGCAGAGGAGATCACGTTTGAGACCCTGAAGAAGGCCATCGGTACGTGTGGATTATACTGCTCTGTGTGTGTGTGTGTGTGTGTGTGTGTGTGTTTGTGTGCTAGCGTCTGATGTCGTTCCATCTCTCAGATACCACAGGTCTGGAGGAACAGGAGAGGGAGAGGAGACGGCAGGTGATGGAGAAGTTCCAGAAGGCTCCGTTTGAAGAGATTGCCGCCCACTGCGAGTCCAAGGTACAGCATGTGTGTTCTGCCAATCAGCTTGTTTGCATTTAAAACAAAGCACTGGGGAAAACCAAGAATGTGCCAATGTGATAACAGATAATTTTTTATAGTTTTAGCCCAATAATCTATGTATTGGCATGCATGCACTATTGTTCAAAATTGTTTTTTGTTTAAGAAAATAAATAAAAAATTGATTCAACAAGGACGCATTAAATTGATCAAAAGTGACAGTAAAGACATGGATAATAGTACAAATAAATGCTGTTCTTTTAAACTTTATATTCAGTATCTTAGAAAAAACTGTGTCAAGATTTCCACAAAAAATATTAGGCAGCACAACCATTTTTAACATTGATATTAAGAAATGTTTCTTGGGCAGCAAATCAGCATATTAGAATTATTTCTGAAGGATCATGTGACATTGAAGACTGAATTTAATGCCTGCTGAAAATTCAGCTTTGCCATCACACGAATAAATTACATTGTAAAATATATTCAAATAGAATATAGTTATTTTTAACTGTTTAATATTTTACAATATTATCCTTTTACTGTATTTATGATCAAATAAATGCAACCTTTCAAAACCAATGACGCCAAAGTTTTGAATAGGCCAATATATAGTAATATTAGATACAAGTAAATATAAATAAGGTTAGTTTTTGTAAGACATATTTACTCTACCAAACTCTGCATTGAATAAACCATTTCCTGTCAAAGTGCAAAAAATATGGGGGTTTGTTTAAACCATTTCTGACTTTTCCTGATTAAAGAACTCTTTTTAAGATGTAAGATGACATTACACATCATTGGCATATTAACCATAATTGGTGAAAGATTGTGTTGTGGTAATAAGGAGCCCGTTGACGCAGCATTTGAACTTCCTGTGTGTGTTTTCAGGCCAACATGCTGCACGATCGCTTGGCTCAGATATTTGAACTCACCATTCGGTATGTTGACGTTTCATAAAGTAGAATATTTACTTGTTATAATGTTTGTCATGTAATATTTTTTCAGTGTGAAGAACTGATATTTGATTGGTTGTTTTGTCTATTCATCTCTAATCAGCCCTCCCCCGAGCCCATCGGGCACCGTGACGGTGACGTCAGGCCACGCCCAATACCAGTCTGTGCCAGTCTACGAAATGAAGTTCCCTGACCTCTGCGTGTACTGAACCACGGCCTTTCACCTTAACTCTATCACACAGACTCAACCTTGACATGTGACCACTGACCTTTATCACACTTTATGTGTGTAAACTCACCTGAGCCACTCATCTTCATTAGACATCTTTCACTATGAACGTCACTTACATTCATGTCCAGCAGAAAGAAGGGGTGCAGACTGGACGGCCACTTCATGCCTCTATTCTACACCAGTCAGCACACAGAGCTTTACGACCAGCTGTCCAGTCATACACCAGCTCTGTAGAATCATGTGAATCGTATGTGTGTGGTTTTCACTTTGATTCTTGCACTAAACGGCAGCTCCAAGAATCAAACTGAGTCTTTTAAACACTTGATTCTTCAGCTTCTTAATCTATTGATTCAAAGGAGTCATTTAGAAAATGACTCACTCTGGATTTATTAAGGGAACTTAATTGCTAGCATTAGCTTAAGTGCTAGTTTATGTTCATTAACTCTCATTTCTAAACCATCATCAGCAGAGAGATTTGAACATACGATAGATTTCTGCTCGCTTAAATCTCTCCTATATAAATAATTATAGTGTACAGTATCGCACAGTATAGTATAGGCTATTTTTGACAAATATATATATATATACTTTTAGATGAAATGATTGCTGATAGTTGCAGAGTGTTATTTGTATTCTGTTTGCATGGCTTAGCCAATGTTTCATTGCAAACGTTTGTGAGTTTAGGCCTTTATTAATCTACAATTAGCCTTTAACTTCAATGTTGTGGATGTCAACGGGGCTTTTGTTCACCCAGAGTTCTTAGTGATCACTATGCTCTCCATTTTGCCTTCACTGTATAGAGAAACCAAATCATTTGCTTTTCATCACCAAAGAGCTACGCACTTCCTTTATGGCCACACACGGCTGCCAATCAAATCTTGAGCCAATCAGAAACTGAATTCTCTTTGAGGGCGGGAACACCACAGTGTTCTTGAACTCAAACCTCAGAACAGTTTCTAGAAACCCGGGGGCCGAAAAATGATGGATTATCAGTGATAAAATGATCTGCATTCATCAACCAGCTGTTTTTTTTATCGAGCCACAAGGACGTTGAAATGCTTTTCTGCTTTTCAGGTGACTTCATTCATCTACCTTGGACAAAATAAAAATGTGTGTGACTGTTAGATGCTGAAATACTTTGCTGGAAATGTTTCACATCATCTGAGCTTCCTGTGGTGAGAGCTGTGATCAATTTCAGTTGCTTTTAGCTGGTAGAAACGTGTCTGTGCGGGACCATTTAGGACATTTTGGTTGATCCTGAGGTGCTTTTCATGGTTTCTGGGGGTTTGTTGTCATACGATTGCCTTGTCTTAGTTTTCTGAATGTATTTATGTGGATGGAACGGCAAGTGAGCGAACAGGTGTTTATTCTGCAGATTTGTATGCTGATTATGGATTCTGTAATGATGATGCAATGCTGTTGCCATTTTTTTGGCCTGAGAAATGTTTCAATGGTCCGACTTTGTGTCCAGAGACTTGCACTGCATTGTGGGATTTGTACACACATAAGGTAAAGAATGAAAGCATTTAAAGGTCAAACCTCAGAGATGGCTTGTTCTAAATGCTCAATAGGATAAATTTCATGTCTCATATATTTTCCATAAAATCTGAGTTGATGGCAGATTTACTGCCTTAATTCTGATCTGTCTAGTCTATTAAAGAAAGTCTGAAGTGTTAAAGAAAGGATTTCAGTGACAAAATGTTAGAGGACACTAGGAAATAGTCAGTAGTTGACCTTGTGCTGTTGTGTATTTCTCTCGGTAACTTGCTGCATTTCAATAGAAGTTGCTTTGCGATAATATGCGTAAAAACTATTTAATGCTGTGAAATCAGGCACATTATTTCTGTAGAAATATAAAATCATAAATAATTCCTAGATTAATGTAATATATTTTTGGTGTAATATAAAATAGGAATGTGTTGTTTCTCTGACACATCATCTGTAATGCACCTTTAGAGATTTGTCTGTGTGTGCATGTCAAAGGGATTCAAAGGGGTTGTTTTTACATCAGTGAAGGGAAATCTTGTTAAAGGTCATACTGTAACTGCTAATATAATTTTTAGTGTAATTCACAATATGTTTTATTTTCATCCACAGTGGAACTTTACGGTACTTTAGTATTTATCACATGGTTTGTCTGAAACTGATCTTTAGTTCGGTTTTATCTGTAACTTGACTGTTTTTTTTTATTATTTTTGTTCTGTTTTATGGGTGAGAAGTAAAGAATAAGATAAGTTAGGTTTCAGGTTGATGGTGATGCGTCAATATGAACAGAAATGGTTTTGCAGTCTTCCGTGTGAAGATAGTCCAGAGGATAGGCATATGTCTACATGCATCACGCTAGATTTGAAATGTGTAATGGTATGAACCACTGCAGTGTTGAACAGATTATAAAACGTTACCATGAAATCTCCAGGTGTCAATTAGCCATATCCAGGTTTGCGGTCTGACAGTGTCTGCCACATTAATGTGCAATGAGATTTTATGGACGAGATCTTAAAGTCTTAATAAATATTTTTTATTTAAATAATGTTTCTGTTGTTTTTTGTAAATTCTCATTACTGTAATACAGTAAAGAAAAGTTATTGTTGACCACAACTAAACAATGTCAATTAAATATCAGTCTGTGCAACAAAAAAAAAAAGTTCCCTGACTTATTCTCGGTGGATTTAAGTACAGACTAAGTATCCACTACACTTAAGGCCATGATTTTTTTCTAATTAAAATCATTGATTGCACGTCCAGGGGTTTCTAATGATCTTAATTGAAGCCTAATGAACCTCACGTAACTGACTGCACTTCTGCTCTACTCTACTTTACTCTGTTTTGTTCTGTCTGGAATTCATCTGGGTCCGTCTGTTATATTTTGTTTTGTATTGTTTGGTGTGTGGATTTAGGTGGGAGGGGTTGGCCATGGTACCTTGTACTGCGTGTCCACATGGAGTGCTGTGTTTAATATTACTGATTTTTCACGAGTGTGTGTCATGGGTATTGAGTGTGGGGTAGAAATCTGAGGGTCTTTGTTGGCCACCTCCCCCTTTATTTTCTCATTGTATGGTACTTGTTTTATAAGTTACTGGTAAAGACATGTGATGTATTGAGACCTGGTGTGAAGTGTTGTATGTTAATAAAGTGACTTTTGTTTATACCCATTATTATGCTCACCCTGTCTTTTGGCAATGAACCTGTGTCCCTTTGTTTAGGGCTGTTATGTCCCGGTGTATTCCGGGTGGCGTAGTCAACTATAGGATTTCTCTTATTATTGGTAATATCCCAAACTCCTGACCACTTACTGCCACACATGCATATAGGTTTGCTTTCAGCTGCACTAAAGCTTTCATTTGTCTTTTTAAAACATCATGTGAACAGTTTAGTCTGACTGAAATTGTAGCAGCCAGTTTTGTGAAGTCAGACTAACAGACCAACGTAATGCAATTGTAGCTTGGCTTTGTGCAGTATGAATACAAGGTAATCGGACTACAACTGGCTTCGGCTTTGTGCAGATGTGATGAAAAACAGAGGTGACGTACATTTAAGATAAGACATTATAGGGGGAGAACTTTTTTTTTCACTCAGATTTTAGGATATTTCATGTATGTTTTTGTCCATTTCTCTGTATATTTCTCCCCTTCAGAGTCACCTTGCTGCTGCTGCAGATCTGACAGTCCAGCAGCCTCCAATAAAGACCAGGCAAAGAGCGGTGGCGCCCGTCTCCGGACCCGGTGAGACTCTGGGAGACACACAAATACACACACTGTACAGACGCGTATGTGCAAGAGTGTTTGGAGAATAACCATGTGTATTGCAGCATTGTACTGTTTTCTTGGTAGGTATGGCTAGTTTTAAAGTTTGTTTTAAACAAGTTTTTATGCATAACTTTCGTTTAATGTCCAGCAGGATTGATTGCACATCCAGGGGTTTCTAATGATCTTAATTGAAGCCTAATGAACCTCACGTAACTGACTGCACTTCTGCTCTACTCTACTTTACTCTGTTTTGTTCTGTCTGGAATTCATCTGGGTCTGTCTGTTATTTTGTTTTGTATTGTTTGGTGTGTGGATTTAGGTGGGAGGGGTTGGCCATGGTACCTTGTACTGCGTGTCCACATGGAGTGCTGTGTTTAATATTACTTATTTTTCACGAGTGTGTGTCATGGGTATTGAGTGTGGGGTAGAAATCTGAGGGTCTTTGTTGGCCACCTCCCCCTTTATTTTCTCATTGTATGGTACTTGTTTTATAAGTTACTGGTAAAGACATGTGATGTATTGAGACCTGGTGTGAAGTGTTGTATGTTAATAAAGTGACTTTTGTTTATACCCATTATTATGCTCACCCTGTCTTTTGGCAATGAACCTGTGTCCCTTTGTTTAGGGCTGTTATGTCCCGGTGTATTCCGGGTGGCGTAGTCAACTATAGGATTTCTCTTATTATTGGTAATATCCCAAACTCCTGACCACTTACTGCCACACATGCATATAGGTTTGCTTTCAGCTGCACTAAAGCTTTCATTTGTCTTTTTAAAACATCATGTGAACAGTTTAGTCTGACTGAAATTGTAGCAGCCAGTTTTGTGAAGTCAGACTAACAGACCAACGTAATGCAATTGTAGCTTGGCTTTGTGCAGTATGAATACAAGGTAATCGGACTACAACTGGCTTCGGCTTTGTGCAGATGTGATGAAAAACAGAGGTGACGTACATTTAAGATAAGACATTATAGGGGGAGAACTTTTTTTTTCACTCAGATTTTAGGATATTTCATGTATGTTTTTGTCCATTTCTCTGTATATTTCTCCCCTTCAGAGTCGCCTTGCTGCTGCTGCAGATCTGACAGTCCAGCAGCCTCCAATAAAGACCAGGCAAAGAGCGGTGGCGCCCGTCTCCGGACCCGGTGAGACTCTGGGAGACACACAAATACACACACTGTACAGACGCGTATGTGCAAGAGTGTTTGGAGAATAGCTTAACGTAATTTACCCATGCAGGACATGTTCTTGGATGAACATCCTGCTACAACATTACTATAACGATCGACCAATTAGATTTTAGGAGCAGGGTTATCATCAACCAATCATTTTCCTCTGATTTCACTATAGGTTATGAACAAGTTTGGACCCTTTTCACATATCCAGGGTTCTCGAAGTGGAAGCAGTCATAGTTGGGTAAACTTTTATAGTATTGAAGAGAAACTACAACAAGTATAATTAACATAAATCTATACTTTTTTTTTTTTTTTTTTCCCCCCATTTGCCCCAATAGCAAAAGAGAAAATCCACAATAGCACATGTATGGCTTCCCAAAAGAGGAAAAAAATACTGATTATGTTGGTCAGAAGAGAGCAAGATGTCAAATTTGCTGTGATAGCCGTTGTATTAGTAAATCTAATCAGTTCTCACGGAGTAATTTAATACCAAGGTTATAAAACTGTATATAGTGTGATAAAATTTGTGGTAAACAGTAGTATTGTGGGAACTCGTGGCCTAATGGTTAGAGTCAGACTGGTAATCCAAAGGTTGTGGGTTCGAGTCTCGTACCAGCAGGGATTGTAGGTGGGAGGAGTGAATGTACATGCGCTCTCTCATGCCCACTGCTCCGAGGGGGTGTTCACGGTGTGTGTGTGTGTGCACTTTGGATGAGTTATGATGTAAATAACTGTGGAAACACTCATCACAGTCTGTAAAAAGGGTCAGTTTGGTTGATATAAGGATATACAGCACTCCTGCTGAGCTGTAGTGGTCAATGACGGTGAGCGATCCAGGACAGGACGGGGAGGTTTCTGGGGATGAGGTGCTGTTTCGACAGCAGCCTGGCCTGATGTTGTGGTCCGTGTGTGAGGAACCGTAGATGTGGTCTTGTGGTTCTTCGTTGGTTGTGCAGCTGTGTGAGCTGTTGGTCTTGGTGATCCGTTGTGAACAGGAGGTTTAGGGAACAGCGCTGGAATGATCCACGTGGATGGACTGGCCTCTCTGACACTGGATGGGATCACGGTGGTTTGAGTACTGTCTTTCTCGTGCCTTTCATCCTCTTGAGATGGTTTTGTGTTGGCTTGTGTTTGAGTTTTCAGTTTGGTTGTGCTTAAGTCGGCAGGTTGTTGTGCGCTGCTTTCCTCACTCTTGTTTACTATTAAATCACTCTCTCTGTCAGTCTCTTTATCTTCCTCACTCTTTTTCTCTTCAAACAATATCTTTGTCCTTCCTTTCATAAATGGAAGCTGCACCAAAGTAGTTGCTGCTACTGTGTTTTTATTGGTAGCTGTTGGTGGGGTTGTTTTGGGATGTGAACTGATTGGTTGCTATTTTAGTGGGTGTGGTCATTAGAACTATATAAGCTGTTGAATGTTCTTTTGTTTGTTACTGTCATTTTCTGTTCCTCTTCTTTCTCCTCTGGTGACTCTTTTCCACTGTTGTGATGTGTAAAGGTGGGCTGACATGCGGTTTAGCGATGCCGCTTAGGTAATTAGTAGTAGTATGTGCACCGTGTGTGTGTGACAGGTTTTGAAGTGTTGCTTGCAGCTGACTGAAGTCTCAATCACTCTCATCGTCATCCTCAGATGAATGATGGTCAGATTGTGTGTGTGTGTGTTTATGTATGTATCTGGTAATTCTGTGACAGTCTGTGATTCTGTTGTTGTGGTTAGTGCTATGCTAACAGTCAGCTTATCTGTCATAAAACCAAAATATTACAGTCAGAAAACATGCTGGATGTTTTAATGAGGTCATCTGCATATGTGGTTTAAGTATAAGGCATGCTTGCTGTGTGTACTTTGTTTAGGGCTGTTATGTCCCGGTGTATTCCGGGTGGCGTAGTCAACTATAGGATTTCTCTTATTATTGGTAATATCCCAAACTCCTGACCACTTACTGCCACACATGCATATAGGTTTGCTTTCAGCTGCACTAAAGCTTTCATTTGTCTTTTTAAAACATCATGTGAACAGTTTAGTCTGACTGAAATTGTAGCAGCCAGTTTTGTGAAGTCAGACTAACAGACCAACGTAATGCAATTGTAGCTTGGCTTTGTGCAGTATGAATACAAGGTAATCGGACTACAACTGGCTTCGGCTTTGTGCAGATGTGATGAAAAACAGAGGTGACGTACATTTAAGATAAGACATTATAGGGGGAGAACTTTTTTTTTCACTCAGATTTTAGGATATTTCATGTATGTTTTTGTCCATTTCTCTGTATATTTCTCCCCTTCAGAGTCACCTTGCTGCTGCTGCAGATCTGACAGTCCAGCAGCCTCCAATAAAGACCAGGCAAAGAGCGGTGGCGCCCGTCTCCGGACCCGGTGAGACTCTGGGAGACACACAAATACACACACTGTACAGACGCGTATGTGCAAGAGTGTTTGGAGAATAGCTTAACGTAATTTACCCATGCAGGACATGTTCTTGGATGAACATCCTGCTACAACATTACTATAACGATCGACCAATTAGATTTTAGGAGCAGGGTTATCATCAACCAATCATTTTCCTCTGATTTCACTATAGGTTATGAACAAGTTTGGACCCTTTTCACATATCCAGGGTTCTCGAAGTGGAAGCAGTCATAGTTGGGTAAACTTTTATAGTATTGAAGAGAAACTACATTGTTTTAGTCCTCATTGATCTTTTTTTAAACATTCTTAAAAATATCTATCTGTGCAGAACAGTATTGTTTTTGTTAACAAACTCCAACCATTAGAAATTGTTTGTTAATTGAAATAAAGTTTAAATTTAAAATTGTCCAATACATGTAATGTCCAATACAGTTTTTCACCGTGTATACTTGGAGAGATAGTAGGGGAATTTACCGTTAACCATTTAACAGGTTTTTACTGTAGCATTTTTACAGTCTTTTACCATTAAATTCACGGTCATTTTTTTTACAGCGAGATTGTTCTTGCACATGTGGGTGTATGTGTACATTTATATCAAATTATATTTGTGTGCATTTGTATTAAAATATGCACTTTAATATAAAGTGCGGGTTTGTTTTTTTACACACTCCACTGCTCTGCCTGTTTTTATTTCTAATATCTTTTCATCAACTGCATAGAGATGCGGCTAACAGACAGAAAGAGGAGTCAGAGCACGCGATGAGTATGTGTGTGTGTGTGTGTGTGTGTGGACTCCACTAAAGTTAATAAATCCATTTAAAATCTTTCTACCCCCTCCTGAGTCTAATTTCATCCGCTTCCCATCTCTCTCTGCGGTCGAGTGTGTCTGCAGGCTGTGTGTGCGCGCGCGGTGTCCCGTGTGTTTGCGGTGCTGCAGTAATGTCCGCGGGACAGAGTCCGGTCTCACACCGCAGACTGACCGCGAACTCCAGCACTGACCGCAGGTCATCAAACACAGCGTACAGCCAAGTGAACCGCACACCCAGACATTCTGTATGTATCGCAACCACAACATACACCTATTTAACGATAAAAGACTGTGTATGTGGTTTAATATAGGCTATATTATAAAAATTAAATAGATAAAGTTTACGTATATTTTCTCTTGGGCATTTGTTTGATTATGTTAATGAAACTCACCAATCAAAAGCTCGTCAGAACTGAGGTCACTTGTTTCTGGGCAGAAAACGGCAGTACCAGAGATAATTGGTCGTAAATTACCGAGTTTAACATAGGTAATGATAACATTCCCCATAGCATTCCAATAAACTGAATAATCGCATTGTAGTGTAATATTATATCAACAGAAATATAAGAATGTTTGCCCAAATAAGATAAGAAAACTATCTAGCACATAATGCATATTTTAAATGGCCAATAACTTTTCTTAGTCTCACTATTTTTTTTGTTGTTGTTGTGAAAAATCTGAAACATTATAAATTCAGTTTCACTACAAATTAACCTAAATATTTTTATTTATGCAATAAAAATTAATCAGTCTTTAAAAAAAATGGTTGATGAACTTAATTAAAATTGTTGCTACAGTTTCATATTAAAAGTATTTTTGTCCATGATTGAATCTTAAAATAACTGTAAAATATATTCAACTAGAATAATATAAAATTTTAGATTTGGGTCTCGTTCACTAATACTTGCTTAGGGGTTCTTAGGCACACAGAAAATGTTTTAATCCCAAATTCATGAAAAAAAAGACAGAAAAACATTTAAACATTAAAATAACGGTTTTCTGTTTGAAAATATTTAAAAATGTATGTAAAATAATTCTAAAAAATTTTTATAATAAAATTGAATTTAATTTAATTATATTCCTGAGATGCAAAGCTGAATTTTCAGCAGCCATTACGCCAATCTTCAGTGTCACATCATTCTACAGTAATATGCTGATAGAAAAGTGTACGAACTAATAATAATTATGTAAATTTCGGTTTCAAGGTGATGAACTCCCTTTTACCTGTTTCTTCGCTCCTGACAGACAAGTGTTTGCATATTCTCACCTTTCTGCAGGATGAAGAGGAGAAAAACATACAGTAGCCTCATCTTTATCCTGCAACAAATGATTCCAGTATTCATCCCGTATTCCTAGGTTCAGTCAGTGAAGGGACAAAGCCGAACCAAGAGCCTCAACAATCAGACACGCATACATCCAAACTTTGCACTTCACAATCTCGTCTAATGCAGGTGTGTGTAAGAGATGAGAAAACAATCCCAAAATGAACAAAGGCCTATTTAGGACACTCTAAAAAGTCAAAGGGCAAAAGGCAGAGTGGTTGCCATAACCGGGCTGCAGGAGTACACACTCTTTACGTTTGTATCAGGTCACACATAAGGTGAAGTGAGATCTCACACACACACACACACACATATATGCACACACCTTCTATAGCTCTCTTTTCTGCAGGGTAAAGGTCCTGACCCCAACTGATAATTTACCCCCTCAAACAACTGACCATTGTATGTTTGTGTGTGTGTGGACAGGAAGTCAAAAAGAAAGTGGGGGTTGTAAATTATTCTTTGTGTCCTTTTGGTTTATAGGGAGTTTGAAATAAGCATGCTGCTAACAAGGCAATACTCTAAACTCAAAAAATACACAGCACACACAAATATTAGTTGTATTAATCCATTTTTAATGACACTGAACAAATTTTATTGTATAAAATTTTTTATTTTTTATAAAAAGTATTTTTATGATAAACAATTTTCCCATCTCGTTCACCATCTTGGGGGTATTTTTTTCTTTCAGGTGCTTCCAGGTATGATTTTAGCGTGTTTGTTGGTGTAAAACTATATAAAAAATCAAACATGGGTAAATATGTTTGGTGTTATTTATATTCAGGAGAGACAAAGTGCAATTTGGGCACTATAGATGCACAGACTATACTGATTTAATGATGACAATGCAGTTCAGTGTTTAACAGAACCCAGTTTCTCTCACACATACATAAACAAATTCTTTAGTTCAGATGGTTCATATGTCTGTCACCTGCAAATGAAGCTCAGTTCTCGTCTTACATCTTCACACACATTCTTGACAGACATTTCTGCTTCAGATCTGAGAGAGAGAGAGAGATTGTGAAAATATTAGTAAAGAAATTGCTTCAACATGGCCTGGAGGATTGACCGGGTGGTGCTGTCTAAGATTCATCAAAGCATGATATTTCAAAGAAAAAAATATGTTTGTCTTTGTAATCTTTCATCAAAATGTAACAAGTCGTCACCATGGCCACTTAAGTTTCAGGTGCAGGTGGTGTTTTAGGAGGCAAGTAGTTGTTTCAGTACTCTCATTCAGGACTGACTCCATTCTTGTATTGACCGGCTACTTTACTCTACATGATTCAATCAATTACTGATCAAGTCCTGCCCCATTTATTCTTATTTGATCCTATTAGGAACTTTCAGGATTGATTCCACATTCTGTACATAGTCCTGTCGGATTTGCACTTAGATGACTGGTGTATTGTCAGTGCTTTTCTCCTTTATCAGCTCATTTCTGACATCAGACAATTATATTTGAGGATGGTTGTGTGGTAAACAAGCAGCTGTATGTGGGCTCAAATGCCATAAGATTCTCAAGCCCTTGAACTAACTCTAAACACGTTTAACAGCAGCAGCCTGTGACTTATTACAGATTATTACAGTGGAGACACTACAATCAAGTGACTGTCTGCAGCCTATTTCATCTTATTCTATCTTTGTTCAGCACAACACACACACTTCACCATCATTAAGACTGACCTTACACATCATTAGTCTTGTAGCAAAAATGTTTTAATGAGATCACACACACTTTAATGAGTTCAGATACACATGCAGGTATCCACACACACACACAGAGTGTAGCATTTGGTTGCAGTGAACTGTGTGTGTGTGTGTGAGAGAGAGAGAGAGAGAATGATACAATTATAGTCATTCACTCATCAAGGAAAACAGCCAGTGTCTCTTTGCTCAGACACACATTCAACCACAGCCAGCCGTAGCTTTAAATAACCCAGAACAATTCACTGAGAAGCACTAATTAAGATATTAATGATAATGATAATAGTAATGACCCTATTATGGGATATTAAAACTTCAGCCGCACTAAGAACAAGAATAAAACGTTGTTAAACTACAGTGATTGTAGAAGAAATGATACAGGATTTTCAATCTCACATTTTTTCTGTTGCCGCTGATGATTTTAATGGATTTTTTAGTAAAGGTCTGAGATGTATATTTGTATATTATATGATAATGTGATAATTGTATTTTATTATATGATAGAATGTTTTGATTTGTTTGCTGTTAGGATTAGATTTGATGATGTTGTGTAACTCACTTTTGGAGAAAGTGACTCTCCTTATACGACTGCAGACCTCTGCTGTGTGTCTCTCATACCAACGATGGCTGTCCACACAGTATCTGCAGAACAAAATATTGACTATTTTGTTCATACCATCAACATTATTGAGGATACACACAGAATTACTGTCTTACTCCATGATACTAATGATTTTATAAACAAAACTTTTAATATTTTGTGAATTTATTTACATAGGGTCCAAAAGTCTGAGACCATTAATGCTGAAAACACTTCTGTTTTTCACTTTATTAAAATGTAATATAAACATTTTATTCAGGGCTGTCCAAACTCGGTCCTGGAGGGCCGGTGTCCTGCAGAGTTTAGCTCCAACTTGCCTCAACACACCTGCTTTTAAGTTTCTAGTATGCCTAGTAAGAGCTTGATTAGCTGGTTCAGGTGTGTTTAATTGGGGTTGGAGCTAAACTCTTCAGGACACCGGCCCTCCAGGACCGAGTTTGGACACCCCTGATTTTATTGAAAAGATGAATGTGTTAATTTTTAATGGCAGCTGCACATGAATTGGAAAGGAAGGAGCAAGGAAATATTTTCTATAATGGAGGTCATATGGTCAGTGTCACAAATTTGATGTGACTTAGAAATATTGTGTAAACTATTATCCATTTTTTAAAAAAAGCTTTGTTTATTAACTCACTTTGATTCTCAAGACTGTCATATGAATTCGGACTTTTGGATCCCACTGAATATGTATATATGTTAGCTCCAACTTGCCTCAACACACCTGCTTTTAAGTTTCTAGTATGCCTAGTAAGAGCTTGATTAGCTGGTTCAGGTGTGTTTAATTGGGGTTGGAGCTAAACTCTTCAGGACACCGGCCCTCCAGGACCGAGTTTGGACACCCCTGATTTTATTGAAAAGATGAATGTGTTAATTTTTAATGGCAGCTGCACATGAATTGGAAAGGAAGGAGCAAGGAAATATTTTCTACAATGGAGGTCATATGGTCAGTGTCACAAATTTGATGTGACTTAGAAATATTGTGTAAACTGTATTATCCATTTTTAAAAAAAGCTTTGTTTATTAACTCACTTTGATTCTCAAGACTGTCATATGAATTCGGACTTTTGGATCCCACTGAATATGTATATATGTAAAGTGTTTTGTAACATGCATCTCTATTATATATGCCCATTTTGTGACTTTAAAGGGGTCATCGGATGCCCATTTTCCACAAGTTGATATGATTCTTTAGGGTCTTAATGAAAAATCTATAACATACTTTGGTTAAAATTTCTCAATGGTAGTTTAAAAAACACCCTTTTTACCTTGTCAAAATCAGCTCTGCAGAAATCAACCCGTTTTTTGCATGCTGCTTTAAATGCTAATGAGCTCTGCTGACCCCGCCCCTCTCTTCCGTGGAGTGACGAACCATGCTCTGAGAGACTGTTTACTTTAGCCACAAAACTTGCTAAGTAGCACTTTATTAGGAACAGCTATTGCAAAGATTCATAAAAACCCCTTGTACTCACTTCTGTTGTAAGTGAAGCTGGATCACGAATGATTTGCGCGAATATAAACGCATTTAGGTAGATCGGGGCGCATTCCCTTCACAAAAATCCCACTGTGTCTTCAGCGGCTCAAATGTCGGGAGTAAATGATGACTGCTTTGTTCATTATTACATCCAACAACAGAACACCTCAATTGCTATGGAGCCATACTTGTCTACATCTGCTCGGGTGGTGAAACAATGGCAGTCTGACTGTTACAGCTCACTAAGGGCGGGTCTAAGGTAAGACTCACTGTCAATCAACTGTCGTGGGGGTGGCCTTCGTCCGTGTGACTTCACACAGACAAGAAGCTGACAATGGCCTGATTTGAAAAAGGGGATATATTTTAAGGGATTAAATAAAAACCACTGGGTGGATTTTTATCATCATAGGGTAGATGTGTACACACACTGCCAACACACATTTATGTTCAAACAACATGTAAAAGTGAAATTAGCATCCTATGACCCTTTTAAAAGATGGCATAAATAGTTGTTGAGTGGTTGTGCAGTGTTGTACCCCTTTAACGCTGCTGCTCTGTGATTGAATCCTCTGCACACACACTGAGAGTAAAACTTGCACAGCTCAAACACACACGGCTGCAGCTTCACTGAGCTAATGGTCGCCCTGCCCCAGATCAGCTCCTCTTCAAGAGTCTCTTTCAGGTCCTCTTTCTCACTTCCTTGATAAAATAGCTCTATTCTCCATGGACATCCTGTCAGAAAAAATAATGTCATCACAAAAAGAATGGGGGAGAAAAAAAGTACCATCTCCAGAAATGTAAAAAAAAAATCAGTATGATAAAAGTTATAATGGAAACTCTCCCTGTGCAATAAGATAATGCATGTGAAAGGATTTCAAATAGCAAATTGCTGAATAAAGGAAAGTGTTTCCTTGCTCAATTGGCTTTATGTAGCTATTTTTATATAAATACTTTACCCAGAATAATATGCAGAGACTACGTTAAGTAAGACATTTGTATACTGACTCAACATAAAAAGAAACGCTGTGTCAACGGCCACCACCTGCAGAACGGGGCGTGGCTACATGTGTTGCTCCGCCCCATAACTACTTTCATTGGCTACATCATCTTTCATAATCATACATAATCAATAATCAGAATTGTGTGCGTACTTAGTGTAGGAGCTGAACTGTAAACATTGCAAACGTTCACAAAGCCGTCATTATAAACAAACAAACGAACATTGTTTGCTCCTCAGTGGTGGACAATGTTAATAAAGTATTAGACACCCTGATGAAATATTACTCTAGTAAAAGTCAGTCAGGTATACTTCTTTTTATTTGGCGACGCTCGTGGTGCAGAATTGTAGACTTTACATTTTAAGCACTACTTGTAAGATGCCACAGAGCCTCAATTCAAGCTGCATATTTTTCATTAGTTTCTGGTGCCATCTAGTGGTCATCTCTATTTTAATTTGCTGGAATAAATGTTCACTTAAGGGGTCGATGAGGGCTCTCATTCTCTCTGTCTTCTGCTCTGAATGAGGGCACCTGTATCGAGAGCTGTTGACATGAACAGCAGGTAAGCAGCTCAGATGTCTATGATTCATAGCGCGCTCTCTCTCTCTCGCATATGCTGCGTCCTCTTTGTGTCGACTCAAGTAAGTGTGTATGTATTGATTTTTAATGTGCTTTTAACCTTCCCTGACCCAGCCAAATCAAAACAATCTCCAGGGAAAATAATGGACCGTTGCTATGGATACTATCAGTGGCTCCGGCCTGACTCCATTCAAATCAAATCATTGTCATGGCAACAATAACATAAACCCGGCTCGGGCACCGCTGTGCCGCCGTTGCCGCTTTAACAGAATGAAAGGTCAAATAATGTCAGATTCCATTGTGTGTGTGTGTGTGTGTGTGTGTGTGTGTGTAGTGTACAGGTTTTTCTATACTGGTTGGGACTTAAACCTGAATACACACCACTTCATGGGGACTTGTGTCACCGTGGGGACCTAAATTGAGGTCCCCATGGGTACAAAACTTATAAATCATACAGAATTCGTTTTTTTTTTGAGATTGTAAAAATGCAGAAAGTTTTCTGTGAGGGGTAGGTTTAGGTGTAGGGCGATAGAAAATACAGTTTGTACAGTATAAAAACCATTACGCCTATGGGGAGTCCCTACAAGGATAGTGCACCAGCCATGTGTGTGTGTGTGTGGAGGGTCTTGCCTGGTTTTTCTGTATGAGACACTTTAGTCAGCTGCTGGATGCTTGTTGTTGGCAGTGAAATTGTCGCTGTCACCATGGGAGCGATGGTATGTGTGGTTACCGTTACAGCTTTTGGCTGGGTGATCACAGCAGTTGTGAGATCACTAATGGGTGTGGTTGTCATAGAAACAGTTGCGGTGGTCCTCACAGGGGCAGTAGTTTCAGGAGCTGCTGTTGATCTAATAAGAGGTGATGATGTAATTGTAGAGGTTGGTACTGTGGAAATAGTACAAAATTAAGCTGTTAAAGCAGTTTTTCTCTCCGAAAAGTCTTAATTTAGCCTGTTTCAGCACACCAAACTCCTTAATAGTCAAGATACCTCTGCTCCTGTGGGAATCTGCACTGGGAGTGCTATAGGAGTTGGTAATGGCTTTAGGCCATAGTACCAGGTCACTAGTGTTTGGTAGGTCATGCCACATTACTGTAGAAGTAAGACAGGGCTCTGATTGGTCAGTTTATATTCATACACAATGCAGCATGTTGTATCATAGCTGACAACAGACACTGTTAATAACAATAACATGCTCTCTGAACTCACTCACCAAAGGGCAGCAATGGAAATGTCATATTACCTACAGAAAAGCAGGAGAAAAAAAATCACAGAATCTGACTAGCACATTTGTAAATATGTAAAGCATTGGAGTAATAAATATAAGTGTGTGTGTGTGTGTTTGTACCTCTGGGTATTTCCTCTATGATGGTCTGATTAAACAGAGGTCTGACTGAGCCCATGTCCCACAGCTGAGACAGATCACTGTCTGAACACATGCCTCTATTTTAGTTTCAGTTTTGTTTTATTTTCTTTGTTTTATTACATAAACATGTAGTAATTTATATATTTGGTTAAGTTAGTTAATTTAACACAACATATAAAGCGTGTGAGAGCGGGGATAATTGTCAGTAGTAAATTTATTTAGAGTGTACTTATTTGATCTTGAATGAATTAAGAAAGAATGTCTTCCTTGGTTTGATTTTTGGTTTAATAAAATAATAAAATAGATCATGCATTGTTTTAAACAGTTAATTCTCCTTCAAAAGTTGTTTTAGATCAGGTCTTTGAACTGATATGGAAACAATATTACAAAAAAAATCTGCACTGCTCTTGTCTGTATGCTTTTGTGAAAGGAAGTTGGGGTTGTAATAAAATAAGCATGAGTAATGGTGACAATTTTAAATGTTGGGGTGAACTATGCCTTTATAATGATTTTAATAATAATCATTAAAGCTGCAGTATGTAACTTTTTTGTTAAAAATAAAAGATTATTTATTTGGCAAGTACAACAGTAGTGTTTAAAACTGTCTCCTTACCGTACCCCGATTTGCAACAGTAAGCTTATAACAATAAATGATTAATAATTTGAGTTGTCAGGTCCAGTTAATTATAAAACATTTGCATTTCCATTTGGTCAGAACAAAAGCAAATATATTACTTAATTGTTCAGATGACATTCGGAGAGGAGTAGTACCGAAGCACAACCAACCAATAAAAATAACTCTACAAGTTACTTACACTTTTCTGTTACAAACAGAGATGGAGATAGAGAGGAAAAAGTTGAATACTGCAGCTTAAATATTTATATATTTTATAACAGTTTTTATTACATTAATAATAATAAAAGAATCATATTACATTTAGAATAAATCATTCTTATAAATAACAACATTCGCAATAAAAAACAAAAAACAAACATTGTATATGCATACACAAACTCACCTGACTTTCCAGCCATGACACAGATGTAGATGCAGTCAGAGCTGTTCTTCTGACTGACTGGAAGAATGATAATAGCACACGCACATAGACAAAATGACACTGATATAGTATTTGAGGAGGACCAACACTACAACATTATAGTACATTAGTGCAATACACTACGTTGCATCCAGGTTTGTGTGTGTGTGTGTGTGTAGGTGATTTTAGCTGGTGCTTTACCTGAGAGGATAGAGCTGGACTTAAACAGTTCTTGCAAATAACTTGTGGAATTTCCCATTACATCCAACAGAATAGCGGTGAAATCTAAAAAATACTAAAGTGATTAGATAGATAGATGGATGGATGGATGAATAGATAGATGGATGGATAAGCAATCAATGTATAGTGAAGGAGGTTCTTCACCTGTGAGGTCGTTGGTCTTGTTGGTCAGACAGTAACAGTATCTCAATGGAAATAAACCGCTCTCAATGTCCTGAAAGTCTGAGACTACACACACCCATACATGTGTACATGACACACAGATACACACATGCAAACACACACAGAATGACGTCATATTTGTGCCATATTGGTGCTGTAGTTACAGTGTGATTCGGCTGTGTGGATAAGGGTAGTTACTGTTGTAGACCAGCAGCGTGAGCTTGTGGAGAGAGAGTGAACTGTGTGACGTCACACTGAGTAAGGAGAAAAGATGCTGTGAACCTGAAAACACACAGATGAAAACAAAACATTTTTGAGATGTGTGTGTTAAAACACTCAGCAGTTAATTTGTCTACTAACTGGATAAACACAAATACTATGGAAGCTTGATCCTGCTACGGGATGAAATATAGTTGCATCTTTTTATTTCACAATTCCGAGATATAAACTCAGATCTGCGAGATATAAACAGAAATATGAGATACATATACTCAGAATCGCGAGTCATAAACTCTGCAGTTATAAACATTCTGTTTGTGAGAAAAAAGTCCTAATTGTGAGATTAAAATAAGTCTCAATTAACTTTTTTATTTTTTATTCCAAAAAACAGAATTGTGAGATTTAAACTCGGAATTGCGAGAAAGAAAGTTTTTTGTTCTTTTTCTCACGTCATACTTTATATCTTGCAATTCTGAGAATAAAGAATTGTGAGGAAGAAGAATTGTGAGAGATAAACTAAAAATTCAGAATTGTGAGATAAAAAGGCGCAATTACTTAAAAAAAAAAATTTTATAACTATAAATCAGCAATAAAGCCATTGTGCAAAGTTTGGAAATTGTTTTAATGTACCCTTCATATATTAAGTTTCATTTGAATAAAAATCAACCCCTGGGACATAAAAGTGCCCATAGCCTGTGTGTGTGTGTGTGTGTGTGTGTGTGTGTGTGTGTGTGTGTGTGTGTGTGTGTGTGAGTGTGTGAGAGAGTGGGTGAGTGAGTGTGTGTGTGTGAGTGTGTGTGTGTGTGTGTGTGTGTGTGTGTGTGTGTGTGTGTGTGTGAGAGAGTGAGTGTGTGTGTGTGTGAGAGAGT
>NW_015505799.1:475347-491683 GCF_001515645.1 Sinocyclocheilus grahami | reverse complement strand
GGACATAAAGACATAAAAGTGCCCATTGTGTGTGTGTGTGTGTGTGTGTGTGTGTGTGTGTGTGTGTGTGTGTGTGTGTGTGAGTGTGTGAGTGAGTGAGTGAGTGAGTGTGTGTGTGAGTGAGTGAGTGAGTGAGTGAGTGAGTGAGTGTGTATTACCTGGTTGTGAAGCATTGATGAGTGTGTTGACGAGTCCAGTAAGATCTATGGAGGCGGGGTCAATGTGTTCTGCTGGGATCTCTGAGTAAATTAAGATTACACTGATTTATACCTCGCATAAGGTATTTATCGATCTGCAAACCATTCTTTACAGCCCTGTAAAATACTCCTAAATCACATTCACATGAACCTCATTACCAGGTTTCACCACCACATTCATCATTTTACATGGACCTAATCATTAGGACTAAATGCCTGAGGAAGTAAAAGCATTTTAAACCCTTCATATACAGTGTGCAATGATTCATAAACACTTAACAGCCTTCATCTGTACATTAAGACCTCTGATTGGTGCTTGTCCTCCATGAGAAAGACTGATTGGTTACCTGTGGACACCAGGAGCTCTCGTTTTTCTGTTCGCATTAACTTGCTTTGTCTTATAACTGAAAAAGACATACTGTTAACCTCTTGACTAGCAGATATAGTAATACAAAGCTTGTCTTTTTTAATTCTACATTTACCAACCTTGTGTATGAATAAGGAACAGAGTTACTATGACAGCGCAGATTCTGACGCTGATCCAATGTTTCAGTTTGAGTTTAGCCATCTCTGCAAAACACATTAAAAACCTTAAAAACAAAGGTTTGACAATAACAGAGCAGAGATTGTGCTGCCATCTACATCTGAGTAATGCATGTGAACTGCACTGCCAGCTTGTTTAAAAATAAATACAAATCTTGAGATCAAGCTTGAAATCAAACCTGGAATGCCTTTGATTTGATTTTTTCAAAATGCATTTGAAACACTGATCTATTATAAATCAGTGATTGATTGATTGATAAGGTACAATATTTTCCCTTTCATGGACATTATTTGCCTTTAAGTAGGAATATTATAATTATTATTATTTGCCTAATAATATTAAAACACAGTTTGCCAAAGCTGCATTTATTTGATCAAAAAATACAAATAAATACAGACTTTTTTTTTATTGCCCTGACTCCTGTTTAATTTCTGACTCTGGTGTGGACATGTTTGCTAAGTGTGACAAGATTTCAGAGACGGTCCTCACTGCAGAACACAAGATCCAGGGGGCGTGGTTGGATCCAGATTCAACTCCTCCCACCTTACATATACCTAAACCTACCCGTCTCCACCCCCTGATCCCTAAACCCACCCATCTCCACCCCTAAACCTACCAATCTCCACCCCCTAGATGTGGATCCAACCACGCCTCCTGGATCTTGTGTTCTGCAGTGAGGGGCAACTAAGATTTCACACATCAAATTAATTTCCACAGAGAGTGGATCAGTCACTGCAAACTCAATTAGCCTGTCGTGTATCAGTGTCTCTTCTCTAGCTCTGTACACAGATCATGATGTTCACAAGTTAAAATGAGCCTTTTGCTGCTGAGCAAATATCTTTAAAAATGCAATACTTCATTAATAACAGCACAACAGCACCAGCTCAATCTAGAGAAATTTAGCTACCAAAATCCTTTTAACGCTGATCTGGAAAAGCTACTGTTAAGATGTTTAATCTTTCAGTCAATCTTTCAGATTTTGTCTTTTGATTTTGATTTAAAGTTGCCTGCTGTAATTCCATCACAAACAGAGACAGAAAATGGACAGATAAAGAGAGACAGAAAAGAGAGAGAAATCATTTGAAAAGGGAAAAAAAGAAGGTGGGAGAGAGCGCTGTACATTCACTCCCCCCACCTACAATCCCTGCCGGTACGAGACTCGGACCCAAAAAATAAATATACATTTTTCCCTGATTTACAGAAGACACCACTAAAATGTCATTCAGTAACAATCTTGTCAGGTATATTTACAACAAAAATCAATTTATGACATATTAAATATTAACAAATTAATTACTTTCACCCCAGATACTAATTAGTTGTCATTTTAAGTTTTTTTAAATTTGCCACTATCATAGGTTTTGCCCATTTGTCAGTAAGAATTTTTTACTAATTTAAAACCCAATAAAATTTAATATGCTCACTTATTCTTTTATATATTTTAATATGTACAGGTCAGAATAAGCATGTTGTTTGAATTTTTACATAACTATAAGTGTTACACTGAATGACAATGGAACATTATTTCAACCAAATTGACATTTTATTCTTCAAAAACTTATTTGAAACCTTAAATGTAGACACTTTACTTGCATTTAATGTGCTTTCTATAGACAAAAAAATAACTTTTGTAAATTTCTTTTGATGCGGACATCTTAACGTCTTTGACCCACATACATACATATACATACATGCATACATAGAACTCACTAACTGAATCAAAATTCCAAAAATATTATGAAGAGATATTTAATCTAAAAATTTCCACAGACAGAGTTATTCATCCAAACTAAAATTTCACTATACATAAAAAATAAAAAAATAAAAATGTAGAAATAATAAAATAATAATTAAAGAGCAGCAAAAAAAAAAAAGTTCACACTGTATGTAAAGTAAGAGCTGAAACACAGAGCGTGAGGAAGAGTGTGAACTAAACAATAAAAAAAACACTCACCTGCAGAAGAGAGACGCAGACACTGCAGGACACAGACAGCCGTCTGCTCGCTGTCCGCTGTCTCTCACACACTCACACACAGAACCAGCAGGGCATCATGGTCCCCGGAGAGGGCAACAGGCTGTAATAACCCTCCAGTGTGTCACCTGAGCTCAGCTGGCACACACAGAGGACCTGCTCTCAGCCCAACACACACACACACAGATACTCTCACAGATATAGAATCGTTCTCTTTCTCTCACACTCACAATCACACACAAAGAAACTCTCACAGATATAGATTCTCTCTCTCCTGATAAATGTAACAAACGGTTATACAAACTCACATGCTGGTTTCACTATATTGGTTTCAGAAATGTGATTGTTTTTATGCAAAAGTGATTTCAAATGACTTCAAACGTCCATAAAATCATTTTTCAATTTATTTGGCCTGATTATAGTATAGCCACTTTTCTCTCACAGATGTAGCTGTACATAAAGGACTGAATTCGACATTTTTTGCCTCTCTTTAAATATGAAAATGACATGTCTTGTACACAAAGCCTCTCCTCTCATGCACTCTGTTCTGTTTGGCAGTGTATGGTTTCTGGGACAGCGCAAGGCCTGGGAAACTCTGTTGTCCTGGAGACCAAGAACAAGGCAGGGGGCCATTCCCACAACAACCCCTCTACTTATGTTCGACACAATATTTCCTGCTATATTCTGATATTGTGACTCTGCTGGACTCTGAACTCAGTGGCAGGTTCTTTGGTGACCAGGAGACGCTAAATGTTGGTTCAACAGGTAATGTTGAGTGTCATATTTTACAAGCAATGCATGTTACTTAAGTTTTCAAGATACGATTAAAATAATTATAAAATTTAATTTATAAAAAAATTCTAATATACTGTATATCACCATATACACTACCATTTAACAGCCTGGGATCACTATACTTCACTAATAATTTACCCAAGAGAGAAAATCTACTGAAAATGACTCTCCTTCGGGCCGACCAAGAAGTAGAAGAGTTTGTTTCTTCATCAGAACAGATTTGTAGAAATGTAGCATTGTATCACGTGCTCACCACTGGAGTGAATGGGTGCCGTCAGAATGAGAGTCCAAACAATAATAAAATCTGATAAGAACATCACAATAATCTACAAGTAATCCACATAACTCCAGTCCATCAGTTAACATCTTGTGAAGCGAAAAACTGTGTGTTTGTAAGAAACCAATCCATCAATAATTTTATTTTTAAATTTAAACTATTGTTTCTGGCTAAAATACAAATTCTTTATCCACAATATTTCTTTCTTCAGTGAAAATAACAGTAAATATATTTATAAAGTTGAAGTATTTCTATTTCGAAATAACTTTTTTTTAAACTTTCTATTCATCCAAAAATCTTTTAACAGTTTCCACAAACATATTAAGCTGTTATCTGTATAATACTGATAATGAGAAATGTTTCTTGAGCACCAAATCAGCATATCTGTATTATTTTTGAAGGATCATGTGACACTGAAGACTGGAGTAATGACTGCTGAAAATCCAGCTTTGCCATCACAGGAATAAATTACATTTGAAATATATTAAAGGGGTCACATGATGCGATTTAAATTTTTCCTTTCTCTTTGGAGTGTTACAAGCTCTTGGTGCATAAAGAAGATCTGTAAAGTTGCAAAGACTAAAGTCTCAAATCCAAAGAGATATTCTTTATAAAAGTTAAGAGTCAGCCACGCCTACCTAAAACGGCTCGTTCTAACACGCCCCCACATATCTACCTCCCTATGTGGAAAAATTTGCATAACGCCACCCAAATATTCACGCAAAGAAAGAAGGCGTAACTTTTATTCTCGCTGTAGTATTGTTGTTGCCGCCGCCATGTAGTGCCTTCATGCCGCCGCCATGAAGGCACTGTGTGATTCGTTGTGAAAGCGAAACTACTTTGTTTGGTCTTCCAAAAGAGGACGATATCTGCTTCGTCATGCCTGGAACTGATCCGTGCTGGTTGCTGAGGAAATACTACAACTTTGCGCTGTGGATCGCCGGAACGGCTTTCACCGTGGACGAAGCGGAGTCCAGCCCGGGTCGTCACATGTGGTTGCCGCAAGCCCGCCTGCCACGCCGTTCTTTAGCCCACCGGCCGCCGCTCATTCAAGCCGGCCGCCGCTAACTCTAGTCCCCGGCCTCTGCTCACTCTAGGCCACCGTGTGTGACTGTGTTTCATTGTGAAAGCGAAACTACTTTGTTTGGCCTTCCAAACTGCTCACTCAAGCCGGACTCCGCTCACTCTAGGCCTCTGGTCTCCGCTGACTCGAGGTGTAGAGTAGGGCTTGTTGTTTGTCATTTCTCCGATCACAAATGCAGACATGGTTTTATGTTTACGCGGCGCGATGCAACGCAACGCGTAAAAAGACAGTATATGTCATTATAATCCATAATTATGTCCCCACTGGATGCAACGAATGCCTCGTTTATAATGGGTTTTCATGTTTTTGAATCATCGCTCCGGCCTGACAGGGCATCATCACAGTATGGTGAGGGGCGTAACATTTCCGTCACACGTTCGAAGAATTCGGCCAATCACAACACACTGTATAGCTGGCCAATCAGAGCACACCTCGCTTTTCAGAACGATGAGCTTTGTAAAAATCTACGCGTTTCAGAAAGGCGGGGGCATAGAGGAGAAACAATAATGTACAGTATGTGGAAAATAATGTGTTTTTTTTTACCTTAAACCGCATAAACACATTTCATTACACCAAATACACAAAATAATGTTCTTTTTAGCAACATCATATGACCCCTTTAAAACAGATTATATTATATCTTCAAAACATGAAATATCTTACTGATCCCAAACTTTTGATTGTTATTGCATATATTTACTCAAAAATAACTTTGTTACATTCAATAATAAATAATAATGTAGCATAACTAGTAACTTTTTATTCTAAAGTTATTTTCAAATGTAACATTCCTCAACAATATTGACTTTAAATGCAGCCGCATCTGTCTCTAAACAAAGTCATAATTGAGGATTTCTAATTAAACAAGAACAAACTGCAATGTTTATTTTAATATATCTTTATTACTAACTGGTGCAATTTGAAGATTTAACATAAAAAAATCAAGTTTGTCAAAACATTTGCATATTATCTCATCAAATTAACATATTAAAACTGGCCTTGACCAGAATGTAAATAAAGATTATTATTCAAAAACTGGAATGAATATAAGAGCTTAGAAGGCCACTAGTGTGAAATCATTTAATCTGAAACCAAAAAGAAAATAACTAAAACATCATTTGTTGGGTCTTTAAAAGGAAAATACACAACGAATAGGTCCTAGGAAAATGAACAGATGCTTTACTGATGCCACCGAGAGCAAAACGATTATGGATGGCCTAAAAAGCAAAATGATGGCAGGTTTGATTCATGATGAAGGGAACGTAATGACCAGCAGAGAGGGACTGGAGCTCTAAAAGGCCAAGGCACAAACAATAAACAGCAGTGTATCTGTGTACATCAGTAGTCTGAGATCACAACAGACAGCAGTCAATAGTCAGAGAGAAAATCAGATAGCAGTCATTACTTTCAGACAGCAGATGAATAATAATAATGGGCAGCTGTTTGGTCCGAGATAACAATTGACAGTTTTTAGTTCAAAACAAAATGTATAAAGATAATAATGGGCCATTTTATTGGATGATTTGTGACTGATTTTTAGTTTAGTTGGTTTAGTTGAGGATAGTTGGGACATCTGTGCTTAGTGAAATAAAAGGTTGATTGTAGTGTTTATTCTGGGGTAATGACAACAGTATTTAGTTTGAGCTCATGGATATTTGAGTTTAACTTTGAGGATGAATGCCATTGTTTAGTGTGAGATGATGACAACAGTGTTTAGTCTCATGATCGCAGGATTATAGGACAGTTAAAAGGACAGTACACCCAAAAATTAACATTCTGTCATTTACTCGACCCTCTGTCAAAATTAGTCAAAATTATCAATAAATTAAATAACAGATGTTAAAAAATAACATTGAGTAATTGTTAATTTCCATATTATGGCTTTTGTTCTCTGAATTCATAGTCTTTATTGTTACAGGTATACAGATATTAGTACTAATATTAGTACTATTTATCGCAAACCATAAATGCAAGTTGCAAAATGTATGCAATTCAAGGAGATTTACTGAGCATCAAGTCCCTAGAGTCAGAATTACTTATCAAGGTGAATGAGATGGTGAGTGAAACGATGTTAAACGATGCAGACAGACATTATGACAACACTGACTGGAACAACATGACCAGCTCTACACTTAATTCACACTGGACTTGACAAATGACTTGAACCTCAGATTAATGAACTTTGAATTGATTTGAATCTTGATATTAAACCTTATCTTGATAGTCAGTGATATTATATTTCGACATTGTGAACTGTAAAATAAATAATTAGATATTAAAGGTTTATGCAGAAACCATAACCGGGGGCAGGGTTATTATAGTTAACCAAAACAAAAAACTAAAACAATAAAAAATGGTTTAAAATAAATGTTTACAGAAATAAAATACTTAAAAAAAATTTTAATTATTTTATTTCAGCTAGTTGCCAAGGAAACCTTTGTCATATTAATTTAGTTTAACTTGATTTACAAACTAAAACAAAAAAAAGACAAAAATCACAACATTAAAAAAAAACACACAAAACTTTAAAATGAAAATGGAAAATATGCACAAAAAAAAACTAAATTCAAAATATTAATAAAAACTATAGTAGTATCTATGATGAAAGATACTAAAATAACCTGGGGAAGAACTGACATTACAAACTAAATAAATTTTACAACAAAAACAGACAGTAAATTCGCATTTGAACAGTGAATTTACGCAGGATCTGTTCAAGCTGAAACCTTTTGGAAGACCTAAGAATTTGTTTTGGAGTAAAACATTCAGTAAGTGTAACTACTGTATTAACTATTGTAATTTGATAGGTAAACTGGTCAATGTTAGAAAATAATTCTGCTGTCTAAGAGTAAAGTTTGATCATTTTCCACTGACAATTGAGCGACTACAAACCCTCCCTTACCCTGGAATGATCCATGTGATTGATGTAGGGTTGCCATAAGGAAGCTGTAGTTACCATGGGAAAGTTGGTCCCACAGTACAGTGGCAATGTTCATTGAGCTGGCAGTTTTTGTGCCGCTCACAGACGGTGTGCTCATTGGTTGGATTAAGGCCAGACACTTAAGGAATTCCTAACTGAGGCTCTGCTTTTGGTCCTTAGCTAGTGGCGACGTGCATTCGCTGAAAAATATGAGATGTCCCAGAGTGCAGTTCATGCTGACCAGAGTAAAAAGGTTTATACAATCTGCAAAAGGAACTTAAAAACGAGCTCAAGATGTGCAGAGAAAGAAGCTTCCTCAAACCGAAGTATTCGAAACGAAAGCAAGTGCAAACCGGAGACGTCGATACATTAAGCTCCTCCGTGGATGAGTCATGCAGTCCATGCATACGAAAAGATGTGTAAATAGAAAAATAAATGCTTACAAAAATGGCATAGCATCTGTTTTGTTCTCCTCCCTTAAAGTTTCCAGTCAAATATAACCACACAGTCTCGTTCTGCCAAGTGCAGTGTCTACCACTACAGATAAAACGCATGCATTCCATGCAGTGCTCTTTGCTTTGCAGGGGTAAAGCGTTAAGTGGATACATATTTAGATATGATGAGTATTATGTTTGTCTTTATGTGTCGTTTTGTGCTGTACAAAGTCTGTAGTCATTATAAAGAGTGTGTGTTAGTGCGTTTTTAGGGTGGTGTTCCCCACGTTCCATCGGAGCCGAACCCATCTCCGGTGGACGAGAGTGGAACAGGTCCGCTGGGGGTAAAGGGATCAGTGTCCGTATCCGTCTCGCCCTCGGCTAAATATCGGCGGTCGCGTCCCCAGCTTGACCCCGCCGTTAACCCTGAGTCCTTGCCCATGACCTCCTCTTTCTCAGCGGAGATGCTGAATCCGCTGGGCGAGCGTTCCAGCTCCTCGTGAGTGACCGACAACAGCGACAGCGGCGTTCCCACCCTGCGGCCTCCCGATTGGCTGACGTTGGAGGACGGGGAGTGGCTTGGCAGTGGGCTGATGGGCAGGACAGTCGGTCTCGGCGGGTGTGCGTCAGAGCACGTGTAATATGGTGCATTGTGCAGCGGTGGGCCGTAGCTGCAGTACACGCGGTCGCCTGCGAGGCGGACAGTCAGCGTGGGGTCGCAGCGCTCCATGGTCATTTGGCCGGGGCCTGTGAGGTCATGTTGCATATGCATATCCACCAAGAAATCCAGTTTCTTCTCCATGTCTTCTACCTGTGAGTGAAGTGATGAGAGTTTAGCAAAACAACTTTAGTTAGGCCATACAAAAACCTGTCTGAACGCATGAGCACCTGTCTCTCAACCCGCACAAATCTACCCATCATGCTTTGGTCTTCGGGATCTGGCAGGCCTACTTTGGTAAGATATGACTCCTGTCTGAGAGAGAAAAACAGAGAGGAAGAGTGAATCAAGAGTTCAAATGAGAATGGTTGTAGCGCTGCAATTAAAAAATGTGATAAAAATTATACTAAATTATTAATATAGTTTTAAACTTAATAAAAATATAAAATATTTACCTAGGTGACTGCTGGGTGGGGTATGGAAATGGTGGTTTCTGGGGTTTCTTGTGTTTTGGAGTGAGAGGCGGTCCTGGTGTCAGTATCAGATCTAGTCTAAAGATGAAACAAATAGCAAATATTAGAGGATATTAGAAGATTATATAGTACAGTTTAAATGATGCAAGTAAACAATTTGAAATGGAAAAAAAGTTTGACTTTCATAAAGTAATTTAAATGTTTTCTATAATATTTCTTTAAAAATGTGCATGTTTATATTTCAATGTGTGTGTGTGTGTGTGTTACCGTGTCTGTAGATATTTGATTCTGGTGAGCATGTCCAGGTGTCCTGCAGAATACTGCTCAATCACATCCTTTACATCATACGGCCTCAGAGTCTCCTTAAAACGCTTCTTACTCAACAGGAATATTACGATCCTTCAAAATAAGAAAAAATAAGAGGAAAACATTTTAAAATAGTAAAACCTTGAATTTAGAACAGCTGAAAGATCTGTTAAGATATAAATGATGGTGTATGTGTATGTACAATACCATTCAAAAGTTTGGGGTCAGTAAGATTTAAAAAAAAAAAATTTATGTCTTTTGTACATCAATTCGGATAAAAGTGTCTGCTAAATGCAGAAACGTGAATGTAATGCTCACCAAGGCTGCATATATTTGGTAACAAAATACAGTAAAAACAGTAATATTGTGAAATATTACAATTTAAAATAACTGTTTCAACTTTAATATATTTTAAAATGTAGTTTATTCCTGTGATGGCAAAGCTGAATTTTCAGCCATCATTACTCCAGTCTGCAGTGTCATGAATGTCACAAATCATTCTAATATGCTGATTTGCTGCTCAAGAAACATTTCCTATTATTATCAATGTTGAAAGAGTTAACATATTAACAGTTAATGCTGTTTAGTATATTTGCTACTTAATATATTTTTTCAGAATTATATGAAGAATATAAAGTTCTAAAGAACAGCATTTATTTGAAACATACATTTTTATTGTAAAAATGTAGAAGTATTTAATGCTACTTTTGATCAATTTATTGCTGATTAAAAGCTCGATTTATTGCTGTACAAAATTATTTAAAAAATCTTAGTGAACCAAAACGTTTGAACGGCAGTGTACACTGGAACTGTTTAGGACAAAAAAAAAACCCATAAAATGAATAAAATAATAATAGAAAGAAAAAGAAAGTGAAAAAAGATCACAGGTAATTTTTAAGGGTTATAGACATGATATAATCTTTGTATACCGCAGTGCTCTTATGACTAATTTGAGAGTTGGAATCATCTCCTCCAGCAGTATGTCCGGTGGGAAGACCTTCTCCTCAGGAGTTGGATCAGGCAAACCACCTGTATCTATAATAAAGCAACAAAACAAGGTTAGATTAATTGCATTGTACAGATAAAGGTGACTTGACTTTACTATACTTGAGTATTTAAGGAAGTATATCTATTATTATAGTGTGTAAATAGCTAAGAGTGTGTTTATGTATATTGTGCATGCATATTAACTGTACAGGTCTTTGAGAGTGTTTACAGGTCTGTTGGTACTGTTTTTTCTAAGTATGCACTAGTTAAAAAGTTTAGTACTTTAAAGAAGTTGAGCTTTTAAAAATGCATCTTGAGTATGTGAATGATGTGTGTTTGTGTGTGTGTTTGGGAGTGTGTCATACCCTCTGAGCTCTGTCTCAGGGCGTAGGCCTTCATTCTGAAAGCAGTTCTGAATCTCTCTCTGTTACTGAACCCTGCTGGTTTGCCCTCTTTTGATGGACTCTCCTCAATCGCCTCTGCTGGCCCGCAGTTCCCTGACACACTTTCAGGATTGGCAGCAGGCATCATCACACGGGCCCTTACTGTCGATGGTCTCGGAGTTGACAGCCGCACACGTTCCAACAAACTCAACTTCTGACTGATGAAGAGACAAGAGTAACAGATGAGCTGAATCTCAGAACTCTGAACATATTTTGTTAATATTCCTTATCATTTTGTAATTCTTATTGAGTCTCTTTGTCTGTTAGAAGTCAATGAAAAGGAATTGATGATGATAGTGTTGTATCCCTAAAAGCACACATACGTCTGGCCGATGTCGACCCGATATACAAAGTTCTGTTGACAGGATGTAGCCCAGAGAGCATTTGCTAATTGAGAATATGTCGCAGAGATGTCGGCATCTGATCAGAAATGCTTTTCGGTCGATGTTCGGACGAAGCAAACCTGTAAAATACCGGCCGCTCTGTGTGTGTACGGTTCACCAGCGTTCTACTCATCGTTATTCTAGCAGACCACTCGCGGCAGCCGCCACTTTTCCAACTGCGGTCCGCGGTTCATAATCAATTCCACACACTACCCAAAATGTCCTTCCACACACTAAGAAATCAAAAACAATATACACCACTATCAATAACAGTTGCAAATTTATTAGTATTTTCAGTGAACATATTAAATATACAAATACATTTACATTTATCAGATGCTTTTATCGAAAGTGACCTAACCATGGTTTTACCAGAATTTGTAGTAAAACCATAGTAAAAACAAAACCAACCATAGTTTTACTACAATAACCATGGTTTAACTATGACTGTTGCAGGAAAACCATAGAACTACAAAATTGACCATGATTTCAGAAACTATGGTTACTATAGTCAAGGTTACCACAGTTTTACACTAGTATTACTACAATATTACTATAGTAGAACCATGGCATCAAAACCATGGTTTGAATGAAAAAAGCATGGATACTTATGGTTGATACAGTTTTACTGAAGTAAAACCATGGTTAATTGTCATATAGGTATAGTAATTTTCACAATACTTATCATTTCAAAGCAGGTTTACAGAAAATGCATGTTTCAAGGTTACAATTGAAAAATATCCTTTAAACAGGCAGAGGTGACTGAGACTCACTGGGCAAGAACATCATCTGGCAACAAAGTAATGTCTGTATGACAGTAGCTCAAAGATAATACAAGTCATGTGTTCAGTTAAACACTATCCTTCAACATTATTAAAGGGTAAGTTCAACGATTTTCAACCCACTTTGTATTGTTACAATGTTGGTAATATATGTAAAAGAACAATGTTTATCTTTCTCCAAGATACCCAGTTTATTTGTCAGCGAAACTCTGCCGCATGTTGCAAAACACAGCATTTTGTCATTATGATGATGATCTTTTTTCATTTAATCAAATCTCATTTCATTTTGCGTCATCTAGTGGATTGTTGTTTACAAGTAAAAGGGGATATATAGATACACATAACTCAAAGAAAGAGTAAATATTGTTAATTTACATATATTAGAGTCATTGCAACAAAACAAAACTCACCCTTAAAGGCAATATAAGGATAATATTTGTCAGTTTTCTATGTCCATTTACTGTTGCCATCATCTGAGGTCTTCGTGAGTATTGGCGTCATCTGAAGTGAGGCTGGATCCAAACTGGAACTGGCGTAATCTCTAGTAACCTTGGAATGAGCATCCCAAGAGCCCGAGAAACAGGAAAACAAAAGGAGAAAGTTTAGCATAACTGCTGTTCATTATTTCAGACAAAAGATTATTTATTTCATCACATATAACTGGAGTGCAAGGTTATGAGATGTGTTTTGTAAATACTTGGCTAAAAATATGTATTTTATTCTAATTTAAACTAAAAGAGTGTGTCTGAGCCCCGAACATTATCAGGAAGGCTATTTCAAAGTTTAGGAGTAAAATACAAAAAAGCTCTACTTCCTTTAGTTGACTTTTATATATCCTCGGACGGTATTATCAATAGTCCAGAGTTTTGTGACCTCATTACAGGCCAAGCACCGCAGGTGCTGTTGCCCCTATTTTTGCTTATTTTGCTATTATCTGGTTTAATCCGAATTTTTATAGATCCCTAAGTGAATGTATTAGTTGTTCTCAGTATTCAGGGAACAGACAGTCTCTATAGAATGGACTACGTATGCCACAGCATCATTCAAGTGGGAGGAACATCATAACTGTAATTTGCACTACCTTTCAAAATTTTGGGGTCAGTAAGATTTTTAACGTCTTTGCATGAAGTCTCTTTTGCTCACCAAGGCTGCATTTATTTGATAAAAAAATGAGTAAACACAGTAATATTATGAAATATTATTAAAATCTAAAATAGCTGTTTTCTATTGTAATATATTTTTAAATGTTTTAGCCAATTTTCTCACTCCATGTAAGTGATGTCACCGATTAACAGTACACTGTATTTAGGTTAAATAAATTAGCGCCTGGAAACTGGTTTACAACCACAACTTTTCCCCCCACAAAACCATCTTATGGAATAATTTGGATATTAAAATTAGAAATAGATCAGTCTTTTTTGATAAATGGTTTAATAAAAACATAATCTTTGTTGCTGATCTATTCAATTCTAATGGTGATTTGTTATCTTATGAATGTTTTATGAATATCCATCAATTTCCCATTCCGTTTAAAGAATTTAACTCCGTTATAAAGGCGATTCCTGATGGATTAATATGTCTGATGAAAGCTTCCCTCACCCATGAGTCATGCTCAAAACAACTTTCACAGTTATGTTTGGGAGGTGTTTCGCTTTTAAGTAAAGAATGTAATAATTCATTTATTCGTCAACTTTCTCAATCTCGAAACTCAATTTCTCCAAAAGGGAAATTTTTTTGGGGTTCTAAAATAGATAACATTCAATGGAGGAAAACATGGTTATTACCATATAAGTACTGTATACCCAATAAAGTGAAAGAAGTGCATTTTAAAATTTTGCATAATATATACCCTTGTAACGCTGTTGTGTCGAAATTTTGTGATGTAGCTGATATATGCACCTTTTGTAAAAAAGAAAGTGAAGATATTTGTCATTTATTTTTCTCTTGTAATGTTTCATCACTTTTCTGGAAAGATTTGAGTTCCTATTGTTTTTCTAAAGTTAATATGAAATGTAATTTACACATTAAGGATGTTGTTTGCTTTTTTGAAAACCAAAACAAATCGTTAGAATCTGCTGTTAACTTTCTTATCCTTGTGGCAAAATTCTATTTTAACAAACAAAGGTTTCTTAAGAAAATACCTACTTTTATAGATTTCTTATGTGAAGTAGAACATTTAATTAAATCACTAAGAGTAATTAATAACAAAAAATGTATTTCTTTTTTGAAGAGATATGATGAGATCTTTCATGTACCGTGATTAATACTTGTTTTGATGTGTTTTTTTTTTAAATCCTCTTTTCTTTATTTGTTCTGTTCCTGCCTTTTATGTTCATAAAAAAGATGTTTAAATGCATCTTTCTCTTTTAACAGTCATTATCAATTCTTTTTTCTTCTCTTCTCTTTCATATGTTCAGATGACACTGGATGTAGTGTTGATACAGTATGTGTAATGTATGCAAAGTTGTTATTCATTAATGTCAACTCTGAATTGTTTGCAATAAAAAAAAATTAAAAAAAAGGTTAAATAAATTAGCCTACTTTCAATCACCCGTTGACAAATTGCCAGCAAAACCTTTACAAAACTATCAAAACCACTCATATTTGTGTGATTTTAGGGACTATACTTACCTGAAAGCAGTGAAAACAGCAGTGAGATGGAGTTTTGCTGCTTGTCAGTTACCGTGTTGCTGCCCCGTTTCCATGGCAACTGCTTCCAGCTCCAGTGTAGAATGACTCGAAAGTTTAATAATCATTAAATCATGAATTTAAAACTTATTTTGTAGTTCAAAAAGGAACAGCAACAATGTAGCCCACAGTAAAGACAGATTCCTTCTGGCAGCCTGTAACAGAGTGAAAACCGCTCTGGTTACTAACGTAACCTCAGTTCCCTGAGATAAGAGAACGAGCGTTGTGTTGACACGCTTATGGGGGAAACTCCTGTATACTGTGATGCTGAAGTCTGATTTGTTCACGTTCGTGTAGCTGCACGAACCAATGGCACTTCAACCTGCCAAAAGGGGAGGAGCCGACCTCTATCTAAGTCGACTCTGAGCGTCATTTCGTCAGAATCTTTTGACTGAAGCCATAGTCATCGATTCACGTGCAGCCTTATAGCACGGCAGCTATATGAAATGCTTGTTCCCCTATCTCAGTAAACCGAGGTTACGTTAGTAACCGGGGTGTTCCCTTTCGAACGGTCTCTCCCGTTGTGTTGACACTAGGGCTGCAGTACTCGAGTCCGGTCTCGTTGGTGTTTGCATTCGGACTTGGTCATTGGACTCGCCAAATGTTCTCGTTGGTCTCGACCAAGTCCAGCAATATGCTTTTTTTTCTCCTTCAAAACAAAACCACATTTGCATGTCGCGCCTGAAAATGCGTGGAAAACGCTAGGCGCGCCGCTTTCTCCTTCTTTCCAAAGCCCTCTGTAGCCTGCGCTCCCGTGGCGTCTGCCGTTGCTAAGCAACCATGACCTGCGCTCTCCATGAAGACGTGGAAGTTTCAGCAAAGGATAAATGGATTTGCAGCACTAAAAATCCCTTGCAGTAGCTCTGCTACTAAATTTATTTAAAAAAAAATGACTATCCTTGTACAGCTATGATCAGCTGTTTCTTGGCTTAGCTTTCAATTTTGTTACGGGAAAGGATGAAGCTGATTGGTTGATTCTTGTCACATGACCCGCGGTGCACTTGCTGTGTTTTGAAAAGTTTAGATGTTTCTAATTTAATTTTCTACCTGTTAGATTGTGTTTTATTAACGTCTACACCTACTCCAGCCTTAAACTTAACCTTTGCAACAATTAAATACTAATTACTGTTGTACAGTGTGATAAAAATTACGCTGTATTGATGTGCGCATACCCAGTAGCGCCAAACGTATCCCTTCTAGCCTTAACCGCGCGCATGTGTCATATCCCGAGCTTTGCGTGTGCGTGCTGTGCGAAGGCATCAGTCATTTACATTTTTGACCACAGACAAGATGTCAGCAAACAGCAGCATTATACAGTATGGTTTTACAAACCACAGAGAATTATTCGACGGGGCACAGAAGAAGAAGAAACACAAGGCCAACTGCAAATTTT
>NW_015505799.1:454716-475229 GCF_001515645.1 Sinocyclocheilus grahami | reverse complement strand
GTATTTTCATTGTCATTGCAGTATGAACATGTTATTTATTAATGGGCACCGAAACGTGCTATGAAATAGCAGAGTTGGTGGATTTAGGCGCCAGAGTGTAGAATTCAGCACTCAACAAAACTCTGGTGTTTCAGCGATGACTTATCTGAACGCCTTTGATTGGCCATTGCATTAATAAACTCATTGGAATCGTATGTTATTGGTTGTAATGCTCACCGCTGTAAAAACAAAAAAACAAACAAAAAATATTTCGTTTTATTTGTTGGCCCTAATATGCACAGTTAATTATTCATTTATTTATCACAAGTAATCATCATTGCAAAAAATAAAAAATAAATAAAACCACTGTTATCCTTAGCAGCATTTCCTCATATCATGCAGGACTATTAGAAAGGCAAAATCAATGCAAATCAGTGGATATGTCTGCTATAATAGGATAGGTGTGTTAAGGCCAATTGGAGCTAAACTCTGCAGGGCATTGGCCCTCCAGGATCTAGTTAGGAGACCCCTGTCCTACAGAGTTGTTACTTTGCACATGCTTTTTGATCATTACAAATAATAATGTAAAATGATTTTCTTAGAATAGGAGATATGCTGTCTCTCGCATCACATACATTATCAATAGTTAAGTATGTGGTCTTGAAGAGGATCCTTTTTTTCTCTCATTTGGACTCGGTCTTGACTTGGACTCGAAACTTTTGGACTTGGACTTGACTTGGACTCGAACCTCTTTGGACTCGGTCTTGACTAGTCCTGGTCTTGGACTTGTCTTGGACTCGACAAAGCTGGACTTGACTACAGCTCTAGTTGACACGCTTATGGGGAACGCGTCCAATAGCGCTGTGCTATAGCAAGTGCAGAACGAAACTGTTCTGCAAGCCCAGCCCTGGAGCACTCTTACTGAGGGCTCCTGTAGGCATGAGCCAATAAATGAGACCCAAGCCGTTTAGGCAGAGGACTACATAACATAACCCTCTCCACTTATAACCGTGCATTCACACCGCCGCCAGCGAGAGCGTCAAAGTGGCCGGAGGTCATTCATTTTCAGTGTGTCAGAGGCGAGCTCTGGTTGGATAGTGTGGGTGTCCAGGAGAGTTGAAGTCAGGTCAACTTTATGGTAATGAGCTATGACGCATAACATAACCCTCTCCACTTATAACCGTGCATTCACACCGCCGCCAGCGAGAGCGTCAAAGTGGCCGGAGGTCATTCATTTTCAGTGTGTGTCAGAGGCGAGCTCTGGTTGGATAGTGTGGGTGTCCAGGAGAGTTGAAGTCAGGTCAACTTTATGGTAATGAGCTATGACAGCATTCAGCGGCAACCAATTGGAATGTAGAAGTCATCCGCTTGAGAGAATTCCAGAGAATGCAGTCCTGTAAACTTTGGTTCCGACCACATTAGTTCCCAAACAAAAAGAAGGAGAGGTTGATCATTGCTGTGGCAGGTTTCCCAATAATTTACGATGTGTCCCTGTTTGCGTCCAGGGACATACATTTTTTAAAAATTATGCGTGGACCAAGGTGTCTGTGAATTTGATAAGGCACGCAACACTACTTCAACATTTCCAACATTTGGAAACATGTTTGCGCTAGAACGCTTGTTTTTCAGCGGGAATGCAATTAATTTGCTCAAAACAACACAGATTTGACCAACTGCATTAAGGCTACACTTCAACCAGGACAGTCTGTAATGTAGGATGTGAACAAATTAATGTTAATATTAATTAAAGACCAAGGCTAGTAAACGTCTCCTATAAACTGCATGTTGAAATTAGACTAGCACTTAAACATCACACAAAAAGCTGCTCTGAGTGTCTAAACCAAAAGGAGGGCAGTCTTAAAGCGTCAGAGGCTGCAAGTCAGACGACTGGAGCAACTCAAAAGGAGGGACCTGTAGGGCCCTGAGGACTATTGACAAGTCCCATGTCGGCACAGTATGAGGATGACGCGGATTCAATCTCCGACCTCCCCTCAGAAACTTAACAACTGTTAAGTTGTTTCTACCGACTGATTAGCCAGCCACGAGAGAATGATTCACAGTGATGGCTGCCACATACACTTTGAGAAGGGAGAAGGGTAAGACTCATGCTCTCGCAGTAAGAGCATGCTGTCTCAGTGAGCGCAACCTCTGCGTGGGCGCTGCCCAGACAGGCGAAGCACTCACTGTGCCCATTTGCACTAGCCACACTCGCGACATGACATTTGCAACAATGTTGCAGGAAATTTACTCAGAAATTTGCTCTTAGTGCCGAATGGCCACTGGGTAAGGCTTCTGGCTTCTTCCACTGCCAGGGACTCCTTCTATGGTGGTGAGCAGCAGGCTGAGCTGAGCTTCTTCCTTCTTTGGCTTCTTGCTTGCAGAGTCAGCGAGGAGATGATCTTCGTCGTAGAAGGAGAAAAATTCTGATGAAATCGCGATCAGGGCTCGGCTCCTCCCCTTTTGGCAAGTTGAAGCGTCATTGGTTAGTGGAGCTACACTAATGTGAACAAATCAGGCTTCAGTATCAGAGTAAACAGGAGTTTCCCCCATAAGCATGTAAATGCAACGTGAGAGACCGTTCGAAAGAGAACATGGCAAAAAAGCAGTTAGGACTTCGCTTTAAGAATCATATATGCCACTTCACTGCCATAACTTTTATCGTTTTAACTGTTTCCTTTAAACAGATCAAGGGCTTCAGTCTTTTGACGTCTGCATCGTATGCTGTAGAGTGGTTATATGCTGCACTGAAAGCCCTCAGTGAACGGTCACAATTTGTGTTTTACCAATTTAATGACCGGGCACTATGAACATTAGACATGAACACTCTTAAACTAAAAACAAACTGGGCTGAAGCATTCCGCTGCTCAGCATCTAGCCATTTCCCCTTTGAGAAATTGCTGGAAACACATAAGACCTTAACAGTAATTTTAAAAATAGCTACCGTGACCATTATCTAAGCAAGTTGGTTGGTAATGTGCCTTACTAGTAACTTTTAAGTGTCACAAAATGAACAAAATAGTATTTTTTTTCTAATATTGCTCAAGCAAAAACTTACCTGAAAACCACAGATGTCACACAGATGTGAGTGAGCCACCTTCTCTCTGGTGGGTTGCTAAGAGATGAATAACTGGGCACGCGCAAACAGATAAGCGCAACATCGGCCTCCAGTAGTGAGCAGACTCAGAGCCGACGTTTGATGAGCTGGGAAAATAGAGCACTGACTGAAGATATCTGCCTATGCCTGGCCAATACTTCTTAGATGTTATAGCTAGGGAGGCTGATGTTCCGCTCTTTGGCCGACGTCTGCCAGACGTACGTGTGCTTTCCGGTATTGTACAGGTCAAGTTAATAAAATCACAAAATAAATATGCATTCAGCGGCAACCAATTGGAATGTAGAAGTCATCCGCTTGAGAGAATTCCAGAGAATGCAGTCCTGTAAACTTTGGTTCCGACCACATTAGTTCCCAAACAAAAAGAAGGAGAGGTTGATCATTGCTGTGGCAGGTTTCCCAATAATTTACGATGTGTCCCTGTTTGCGTCCAGGGACATACATTTTTTAAAAATTATGCGTGGACCAAGGTGTCTGTGAATTTGATAAGGCACGCAACACTACTTCAACATTTCCAACATTTGGAAACATGTTTGCGCTAGAACGCTTGTTTTTCAGCGGGAATGCAATTAATTTGCTCAAAACAACACAGATTTGACCAACTGCATTAAGGCTACACTTCAACCAGGACAGTCTGTAATGTAGGATGTGAACAAATTAATGTTAATATTAATTAAAGACCAAGGCTAGTAAACGTCTCCTATAAACTGCATGTTGAAATTAGACTAGCACTTAAACATCACACAAAAAGCTGCTCTGAGTGTCTAAACCAAAAGGAGGGCAGTCTTAAAGCGTCAGAGGCTGCAAGTCAGACGACTGGAGCAACTCAAAAGGAGGGACCTGTAGGGCCCTGAGGACTATTGACAAGTCCCATGTCGGCACAGTATGAGGATGACGCGGATTCAATCTCCGACCTCCCCTCAGAAACTTAACAACTGTTAAGTTGTTTCTACCGACTGATTAGCCAGCCACGAGAGAATGATTCACAGTGATGGCTGCCACATACACTTTGAGAAGGGAGAAGGGTAAGACTCATGCTCTCGCAGTAAGAGCATGCTGTCTCAGTGAGCGCAACCTCTGCGTGGGCGCTGCCCAGACAGGCGAAGCACTCACTGTGCCCATTTGCACTAGCCACACTCGCGACATGACATTTGCAACAATGTTGCAGGAAATTTACTCAGAAATTTGCTCTTAGTGCCGAATGGCCACTGGGTAAGGCTTCTGGCTTCTTCCACTGCCAGGGACTCCTTCTATGGTGGTGAGCAGCAGGCTGAGCTGAGCTTCTTCCTTCTTTGGCTTCTTGCTTGCAGAGTCAGCGAGGAGATGATCTTCGTCGTAGAAGGAGAAAAATTCTGATGAAATCGCGATCAGGGCTCGGCTCCTCCCCTTTTGGCAAGTTGAAGCGTCATTGGTTAGTGGAGCTACACTAATGTGAACAAATCAGGCTTCAGTATCAGAGTAAACAGGAGTTTCCCCCATAAGCATGTAAATGCAACGTGAGAGACCGTTCGAAAGAGAACATGGCAAAAAAGCAGTTAGGACTTCGCTTTAAGAATCATATATGCCACTTCACTGCCATAACTTTTATCGTTTTAACTGTTTCCTTTAAACAGATCAAGGGCTTCAGTCTTTTGACGTCTGCATCGTATGCTGTAGAGTGGTTATATGCTGCACTGAAAGCCCTCAGTGAACGGTCACAATTTGTGTTTTACCAATTTAATGACCGGGCACTATGAACATTAGACATGAACACTCTTAAACTAAAAACAAACTGGGCTGAAGCATTCCGCTGCTCAGCATCTAGCCATTTCCCCTTTGAGAAATTGCTGGAAACACATAAGACCTTAACAGTAATTTTAAAAATAGCTACCGTGACCATTATCTAAGCAAGTTGGTTGGTAATGTGCCTTACTAGTAACTTTTAAGTGTCACAAAATGAACAAAATAGTATTTTTTTTCTAATATTGCTCAAGCAAAAACTTACCTGAAAACCACAGATGTCACACAGATGTGAGTGAGCCACCTTCTCTCTGGTGGGTTGCTAAGAGATGAATAACTGGGCACGCGCAAACAGATAAGCGCAACATCGGCCTCCAGTAGTGAGCAGACTCAGAGCCGACGTTTGATGAGCTGGGAAAATAGAGCACTGACTGAAGATATCTGCCTATGCCTGGCCAATACTTCTTAGATGTTATAGCTAGGGAGGCTGACGTTCCGCTCTTTGGCCGACGTCTGCCAGACGTACGTGTGCTTTCCGGTATTGTACAGGTCAAGTTAATAAAATCACAAAATAAATATATTTGCATTGACAACATATATGAGAATACACTACTGGTCAGTAAGATTTTTTCTGAAATTAAAAATTATTTGTAATAAAATTGGTACTTTCATTTAATAAGCCTGCATTAAATTGATCAAAAGTAACAGTAAAGACATTTATAATTTCACAAAAGATTTATATTTCAAATAAATGCTATAAAAATGTATCACATTTTGAACAAAAAATATTAAGCAGCACAATTGTTTTCAACTCTGATAATAGACTGCACGGAACATCAGATAACATCTGCCTGTGGTGTTTTGTGTCCTGTTTCTTCTTTTTTTCTAAATCCAATTTTGTCTTTATTGTGGTTTATGGCTGATTTTAGACAGGGCAACTTTTCAGGCGCCATTGCCCAGCAACAGGCAGGAAATGGATCGCAGGTTGAGACATACAATTATTTTGGATGTCAAATTTTGCTCCCCATCTCCCACTGCTGGCCATTTAATAATATAATGAATGATCATAAAATAATAAATCATATAATATATATATTAATATTATAATAAATTGATTAATATAATATAATAAATTGATTATAATATATATATATATATATTAATATAATACATTGATAATAAAATGAAATATTATTAATATTATAATATAATCAGCATATTAGAATGATTTCTGAATGATCATGTGACACTGAAGACTGGAGTAATTATGCTGATTTGCCATCACAGAAATAAATTGCATTTTAAAATATATTCAAATAGAAAACTGTTATTTTAATTGTAATAATATTTAACAATATTACTGTTTTACAGCATTTTTGATCAAATAAAAGCACACTTAATGAGAGACTATATATGAATTTCTTTCTGAGCTGTATATATTCAAATAGAAAACTGTTATTTTAATTGTAATAATATTTAACAATATTACTGTTTTACAGCATTTTTGATCAATGCAACGTGAGAGACCGTTCGAAAGAGAACATGGCAAAAAAGCAGTTAGGACTTCGCTTTAAGAATCATATATGCCACTTCACTGCCATAACTTTTATCGTTTTAACTGTTTCCTTTAAACAGATCAAGGGCTTCAGTCTTTTGACGTCTGCATCATATGCTGTAGAGTGGTTATATGCTGCACTGAAAGCCCTCAGTGAACGGTCACAATTTGTGTTTTACCAATTTAATGACCGGTGTTTTACCAATTTAATGACCGGGCACTATGAACATTAGACATGAACAGTAATTTAAAACTAATTTTAACTTTCAAGCCAGGCTGTCGAGGCAACATAAAAGTTCATCTTAACAAACTTTACTTTTCTAGTTTAATATAAGAGTATGTAGGCAGTAGGTCTATGCAAAGGTGTACAAAAACCCTGGGGAATCTGTTAGTCTTAATGCGGTCCTGCACAAACTCACACACTCTTCCTGCAGGAGAAACTAAACCCATTCAAAGAAACAACGCAGGGCATTCTACTGTGAAGGGTCCCCATGGATGGACACACACACACACATACAGGCTATGCGCTGCGGCACACACATATCTCTTGAGTACAGTGAAAAGAAGAAGATTGAAGTGGTGAGAGAAATTATATTATTATATTATTGAATATGAGATTTCAGGTACAAAAAAATAATGAAGCATCAATAGAATAGTGCTAGATATAGTTTGTTTATTAGTTATAAGTAACTGAAATCACAATGGCAAGTGGCATTAAGGAAGCAGTATGAATAATTGCTAAATTAAAAGGGCTTTTTAAAATATTTAAAGAATTAGCATTTATTTTTATATTTTCAGTTTTCAGTTTTCAGAATTTTTTTTTGTTATGTGCTTTTGTCATATTTGTTTGTTTGTAAATATTACTTTATGTTGCATTTATATATATTTCAGTTAGAGTTTTTTATTTATTTCCAGTTAGTAACTTTAGTGTTTTAGCTTATTTCAGTTAGTTGCCAAAGAAACATTCCTATTCTCCATTTAATGTTTTTCATTCAATATTTCTATTTCATTTTATTTCTGCTTTATTTCACATAATATAAATGTTTTAAAAAGTTATCGTTTTAGGTAATAGTAATAACTGAGTCCTGATCCCAAACTCATGCCATTAGTTGAGCCAGTGTTGCCTTGTCAAGGTTTGACTGGTTATCGTTAAAGGATTAGTTCACTTCCAGAATAAAAATTTCTGGATAATTTCCTCACCCCCATGTCATCCAAGATGTTCATGTCTTTCTTTCTTCAGTCGAAAAGAAACTAGGGTTTTTGAGGAAAACATTCCAGGATTTTTCTCCATATAGTGGACTTCAATGGGGATCAAGGGGTTGAAGGTCCAAATTGCAGTTTCACTGCAGCTTCAACGGGCTCTACAACGATCCCAATCGAGGAATAAGGGTGAGTAAATTATCAGGAAATTTGTATTCTGGAAGTGAACTAATCCTTTAACTCTGTTAGCTCCTGCTGGTAGATATCATAACTAGACTATCTGGCTGCAAAATGCATCTTTCTCCAATGATGGCCGTTCAAAAACATTCTGTCTGAATAAACTTTTTGTTTTTTTCTGACAGATTTTTTTTTTTAATCAACATTTACAAATTACATTTATTTTATTAGAGTAGCATCCACCTTTTTCGGTAGGGCTCTTAAAAGTGTGAAATGGACATATATTTGTATATATTTGTCCCCGTCTTGCTCAGGATATTCAATACTGAATTATTTGAGATCTTGGAATTTTACCTATCAAACAAGCACCACATGTTTCACTGATTTATTGAAAGTTAATGTCACATTATGAGAAGATTTAAATATGCTCAAATAGGGTTTGCTTACTTACTACAAATGTTTTTTCTTATATTGATACACTTATATCTGCTATTCAAGCTCCAACCAAAGAGTTTATTTGTCATTATGATGGAAGAGTAAATTGTCCACGCACAAGTATGAGTACCTCACTGTAACCTCTAGCAGACCTCTAGATGATGCTGTGACTGCATGCAGACAATGAACAATAAAAAGAGATGCACAGACAGAAATCATGAGAATAACACAAGTGAAATCAGTGAAATCATAAAACAGCCCAGGCATAATATGAAATCATGATAGTGACAAACATAAAGGCAAGTAACTAAAATACTATATAAATGCTAAAATATTCAAATGATATTTGTTTTGTGAGTGATGTATGTGTATGGTACCTGAAGCATGGCAGAGAGATCACAGTCTCATAGAATCTCCATGTGGCGATGAGATCATCTCTGACGGGGTTGGTGGAGTAGTATCTCCATGCAGCCTGAAATCAATATTCAGTATTGAACATTAAGCAAATGTGCTGTTGTGAAATGAGCTTAAAGGGGTGGATTTACTGCTGATTTAAGTTTATGATGTTTCTGGTTACCTGTATTAATGAAGCTGCAGGATTTCTGCGTTTCTCAAAGTGTTTCTGCCTGTGCTGTTCCTGAACCTTCAGGGCCAACCCAGACCCAAGAATACCCTACAAACATAACCAGACTTTAGCATAAACTGGTAGGCTATTTTAAAAATAGCATACTATCATACCATTTCCATTTGTAAATTTCCCAAACTGAATGATGTTCCGCTCCTACAGCCCAAACAAAAATCTCTCTTAAGAGTCAGTTCATGTAAGTGAATCAACCACAGACAGCTTACAACTTGTGATTCTTTTGTGTTGCACTTTGTCTTGTAAGACTGATATCAGTTACTGATTGCTCGCTTGTTCATATGACAATGTGTAGTTAAATATACATTCAATGACTTTTGTCAGTAATATTTGATATAAAATGAATGAATAAATGTAACCACGTGATTTTGTTTAGTATTGTTGTTTAATATATAGTCATGAGCCAATTTATATATTATATTTATGCTGCCTCTAAAATAAAAGTTATTAAAAAGTCTGTGTAAACACACCTTTTCCAAAATAGTTTTACGCTGAGTTACTCTCAAAATCATTGGAATTGTAAAGGAACTGAAATCATTAAAGGGATAGTTCACCCAAAAATGAAAATTACCTCATGAAAATTACCACCCTCAAGCCATCCTAGGGGTATATGACTACAGTCAGATTTCTATTAAAAAATGTCCTGACTCTTCCATGCTTTATACTGGCAGTGAATGGTGGTCAAGATTTTGAAGCCCAAAAAGTGCGTGCATACATCATAAAAGTACTCCACACGGCTCCAGGGGGTTAATAAATGCCTTCTGAAGTGAATCGATGCGTTTGTGTAAGAGAAATATCCATATTTAAAACTTCCTATACCATAATCTCTAGCTTTCGGTAAATGTCGTAAGGACATTTTTGAATATAACTCTGATTGTATTCGTTTAAAAGAAGAAAGTCGTATACCCCTAGGATGGCTAAAAAAGTGAGGAGTGAGCATGTTTTTTTTTTTACTAAATTTATCTTAATTATAATTGTAGGGCTGATTTTTTTTTCCAATCAAATCAATCATCATATATTCGCTTAAAAAAAAGGGGATAATAATGAACAAGTAATAATGTCGGCTTGGAACAAACTTTAAAGTAGCCATTAAAGCCTTGGCACTGTATGAATTTAAAAGATGAGCATCTCAAAAAGGGAGCTAAAATGAAACTAAAAACAGGTGCATTAAAAGAAGTGAGCTTTTGTTTTTGCTTTTTTATTTGTTTGTTTGTTTTTACTATATACTGTATGTACAAATATATATTGTACTAAATATATACACATATGTTTACATACATTCACTCTTAAAAAAAAGATTTTAAAAAATCCCATGCATAACCCAGAAGTAATGCAGGTTTGATACTAATTCACAATTCAATTTAAAAAAAGTTCTGAATACATGTGATAGCCGTGCGTCGTTCTCACCAGTCCCCACCAGAGGGCGTCTGCATAGGTATCAAAGTCCTGCGGGGCTGGTGTTGGGGAGGAGCCCTCCATATCTGTTAGCTCCATGGTAACTTCATCCTTCTCAACCAGGTACACTAGGAAGGAAGCCAGGATCAATGACAGGAAGCCGATGTACCACGCTGTGATCAGCTCCTGACCGCACACACCAGCCGGGAAACACACACACACAGCAGTACTGAGATCAAACTTCACCAGACACTGATATCTGATTGTTTGTGCTTGCGTATGTACTTTGCATGTCTGTGTATCGCAGACCATAGCATATTTGAGGGATGAGTGTGTGTGTGTGTGTACACTGGATTGTGTGCATACTGCCGACCCCATAGGTTTATTTGAGCATGCTTGACATGATTTAAACAAGCAAGATATGCTCTTAGATGTTGATCAAGAGGGAATGGCCTGTTGGCGTACATCACATCATGTGTGTGGATACCTTGCTGTGTGTGTATATTGCAGATCCCAGCAGTTTCCAGGTGCCTCCGCGGCGGTCCATTCGTAGCATTCGAAGGATCTGCAGGAAGCGCAGACTGCGCAGCGACGTGGCCAACACATTTCCCTGGTTTCGTACGGCAACCACCGGCACCGAAGCAATCAGTACAAAGATATCTGGCAACATAGAGAGTACCCATAGTGCACAGGGGGGATATATAAGTCTCTTCTGCTCACCAAGTCTGCATTTATTTGATTAAAAATTTAGTAAAACACATTTATTGTGATATTATTACAATTTAAAATAACTATTTTCTATTTGAATATATTTAAAAATGTAATTTATTCCTGTGATGACAAAGCTGAATTTTCAGCAGCCATTACTTCAGTCTTCGGTGTCACAAGATCCTTCAGAAATCATTCTAATATGCTGATTTGGTGCTCAGAAATGTTTTATTACTATCAATGTTGAAAACAGCTGTTTAATATTTTTGTGGAAGCTATAATACACTTTTTTTCAGGATTCTTTGATGAATGGAAAGTATAAAAGAACAGCTTATTTTTAAAATAGAAATCTTTTGTAACATTATAAATGTCATTTTTGATCAATTTAGTGTGTCCTTGCTGAATGAAATTATTTTCTTTCAAAAAACTCAGTGTGTGCATACTATATGTGCATGTTTCAATGTGACAGTGTGTTCGTTTGGGTCAGTGTGTTCAACTCACCCAGGACACACAGCGGTTTGCGGGCAAATTTGAGCCGTCCTCTCCAGCCCTTATATCGACAGCAGCAGCCGGCGGCCCATATCCTCAATGCAAACTCGCCTCCAAAAATAAAGATGGTAAATGTCTCCTACAGGTGAGAGAAACATCCAGTCATTTTCCTCTCAACCATTCAATCTCACACACAAGCATTGAATTGGCTGTGAACAGAAGAAACAAACTCACCAGAATCACCAGCCAGTGAGCCGAATCTTCCTCGTGCTCTTTGAACGTTGTTAAAATTGACAGAATCAGACATCCCAAAACAATCAGAAACCTAGAGATTCAGAAACATACAGTGAGCGGGACCTTTAACCGGGGTTACTGTTGTTAACTAAAATTAAAACCATAAAAAAAAAAATGTAATTAAAAAGAACTTAAATAAAATATAAAAAGGTAAACGTATTTTATTTCAAATGTTTCCAAGGAAATATTTCTCATTTTTGTTTAGTTTAGGTTGAAGTACTAAAATAATTTAAACTAAATAAACTAAAACTAATAAATAAAAAATCAACTATATAGACATATTAAAAATGAACACGCAACAAATCAAAACTAAAACTTTAAATAAATTAAAGCGAAAACAGAAAATATGAAAATCTAATTCAAAATATAAACAAAAATATAACAGTATATAATTGATACTAAAATAACACTCACTGCCTTTGACCAGACTGGAAATTTTCATTTTATATATAAACATATCAGTTGGAAAAAACTGGGATGAAGATCTTTTTTAGTTGCTATGGATACCTCAGCTGAGTCATGATAAATATATATATATATATATATATATATATATATATATTTTTTTTTTTTTTTTCAGAAAGACCTGCTACCTTTAGATATAAACGATCATGTTATCATTTTACCAGCAGAGGAGGCTGCTGAATACACTGGACTGTATTGGGAGAGGGAGAGAGAGAGAGAGAGAGAAGGAGGGAGAGAGAGGGATGTATTAACATCCTCCCTTCTCACACACTTGCACAACAATCCCATTATAAGCTTAAGTTTTTACTACAGGTAATCAGAAACCCGGTGCTACTGTATACTGTATAGGATGATCATTAAATTTCCTTCCTGAATTTCAAGCCAAATAATGACACATGACACATGCTGTGCTTGCTTATCTGGGTAGTTAATTATGAGTACGGAAAATAAACTTTCAATTCTGTCTTCATTTACTCGTCCCCATGTCTTCAGAAAACCGTAATATGATTTTTATGCTCCACAAAGGATAAAAAAGACACACCTTAAAGGTAGCATAATAGAGTTAGAGTGAAGGAGACCATATTCAGCAAATAACAAGTCGGCATAAAATAAAATTTCAACCTATCTATTTAATAAATTATTGTTATAGATCTTATCTTATTATTCATCCATGCATGTCTCATTTTTCAAAAACGATTTTTGACATCGTAATTTTTAACTTCCAGTGAAATGATACACTTCTCTCTGGTGACATACACAGGACTGCTCAAATTGTTTAGTCCACCCCTTTCTTACAGTCCAAGCTCACTCCAACCAATCAACAACCGGTGGATTGAACCAAGTCCCACCCTACATTCTTTTATTTTTCAATAATCTGTTTCACTCAGATGTATGTCACAATCCGAAAGAAAAGATCTGTCGCAAACCAGGGTTATTATAGTTAACTAAAGCTAAAACCATAAAAAATTGTTGGGTTTTTTTTGTTAACATTTCAAGTAACATTTTTGTTACTTGAAATAAAATAAAGATTAACCGAAATAAAGCTAAATATATATTTTTCATTTTTATTTAGCTTAACTTGATGTACTAAAATAACTAAAACTGAAATAGAAATAATAAAAAACTATATTTACATTTTTTATATATAAAAATGGCAAAAACACGCAACCAAATTACTAAAACTATAACTAAAATGAAAATGTAAAATACAGAAAAATTTAAAATATTTTTAGTACCTTTAATGATACTAAAATAATACTGGTCGCTACTTCCAAAACAACGCAATTTTAAAGCTTTAAAAATACTGGAATATAGTATAGTGCACATAGAGTTATGTGAGCCATTAAATGTTTATAATGCACCATGTTCATTTTTGGGGGGTGAAACACAGAAACACAACCATTGTGTTTATTTAGTATAAATGTGTGCAATGATTTGAGTATGCAAGTGACTGAGCGAATGCGTGCGTGATTAAGCCGCTGTCCTCCGATGCTGTTTTCTGCAGTGTTGTTCTGTTTCGTCTGGGAATCTAGCTGTACTGTGTGGAATCCAGCAGAGCACACATGCAGACTCACGTAATTCCCTTATCATCCTCACTCTATTTGTCAGTTGACCTGTTGGCAGTTACTATGGTTTCGCATTTGTAGGTTATATCTGTGCTGTTTCCATGGTTACACATATTCATCACACACACATACACTCTGCTACATGCTCAGCATCTAGTCTCCAGTGAAAGCTTTTAGCATCAGCACACTAATAACCTGTAATGGTCATACCTCTCTCTCTTTTACTGTGTGTCGGTTAAAGTGTTGCAGTATTCTCTTGATGATCGATGCTTCCCTCAACACAGAACGATGGAATGCCATGACCCTCAGCGTGCTCATTCTCAACTATTGCTCTTAAAATATGATTATGTTAATAATGAAAAGGGCTATTAAGAGAGAAAACTGCTCTACAACCCAGAATGTAGAGCTGATTATGAAAAACTATGATTATGAATATATATATATATAACCAATCTAGGCCACAAATTGACCAAACAAATGTGTTTGATAACACTGCACATACACAGTGTTTACATTAACTGTCCAGTTATCCACACAATTAAAAATGTTAATTATTTTGTATTAATTGTTATTCAAAAAAATGTATTTAATCTAATATGTGTGTGTGTTTTAGCATATTGTTAAACATTTTAGCATCCCTTTTCAACTCTCTGTGACTATTACAATTTCACAGGGGTTTTTTGGTGTTGTAACAGTGAACAAGACAACGGAGTAGAGATCCAAATGTAGCTTTAATGATAAGAGCGTAGTCAAAAACAGGCAGGGGCAAATAGAGATGGCTGACACGAAACTGACGTTTCAACACGTGTCGAGATCCCGAAGCGCGGATGTTTCGAAACACTGCTCCGAAGTGTGATTCGAAACACCCATTTCACATGACTACGTTTTACAAGTGTTTCGAGACGGGCATACCTGCCGAATCTGCATTTGATTGACAGGGTCGGGAACAAACCACACAATCGCACATCTGTCTCAACCTAACTCTCACAAAGTATAAAAGTGGAGTTAACGCAGCAGAACAATTAATATTTTTAAATAAAAATCTTTATGTAAAAAATGTCAGACGTTGTGGCTTGATGTCTTTTATTAATGTTACTTTTTCATGACCAAAATAACATATTTATTCACAAAGAGTTCATTCAGTTGTCAGAGAGACGTTACAACAGAACAATAAAAACACGACTTTTAAATGTTTATTATAATTATATTCATGGTTTACCCAGGATTCGAACTTAAGGTGACAGGCTCTGACGACATGCCAGTTGACCACACTAACCACTCCCCCAACACACTGTTTCAGAGCAATAATTGAAAATGACCACTTGGGTGTCACCGTAGATACGGGTTTTGAATTGTTTCGAAGCCTCTGCACATTTGCTTCGACTGTTTCAGTGTTTCACAAAGCCTTGGGCAGACCACCACTAGGGTCAAACACCAGCAAAACAACAATAGCAGAGGCAAGGCAAAAGAGTAAACCACATAACAGGCGACAGTCAGGGCAGGCAGCAAACAATCATAAACCAGGGAAACAGTCCAGATTAAAACCACAAGGGTAAACATTGAAATGGAGTCCGGGAGGAAAAAGTGATGGAGCCCTCTGATAGCAAGTGGGAGGAACAACAGGGATCGGATTCATGACAGGTGTGAGGTGAGCAACACATCTAATATTACATAATCAAATCTTTGTGAAGTCTATAATATCAAAGCCAGAAAAAATTATGGTGGTGTCTTATTTAATCAAATCAGATGACTGATTGATTTTTCCGTTCTGCTGGTTCGTCTGGTCAGAGGAGAACTGGCCCCCCGCCTGAGCCTGGTTTCTCCCAAGGTTTTTTCTCCATTCTGTCACTGATGGAGTTTTGGTTCCTTGCCGCTGTTGCCTCTGGCTTGCTTAGTTGGGGACACTTCATTTCCAGCGATATCGTTGACTTGATTGCAAAGATATTATTTAAACTGAACTGAGCTGGATGTTGACATCACTGAATTCAATGATGAACTGTCTTTAACTGAAAAATGAGTGTTTACTATTGTCATTTTGCATTATTGACACTATTTTCCTAATTAATGCTGTTCAGTTGCTTTGTCACAATCTGTATTGTTAAAAGCGCTATATAAATAAAGGTGACTTGACTTGACTTGACTGCATTCCAGCGACAAGATAAATGTGTGTGATCACCTAACAGGCATCACTAATGTGAAACTGTTGATCGTCATGTGTTGATGTATTCATTTGTCTGAAGTTACAAATTTGTGGACATTCATATGTTGCAGCTTAGTTTTAATTAAAGAATTCCCCAAAATAAAATAAAATGATGCATAATTGATGGTGGTGTCTTATTTCAAAATAAAAATCAGACTGTTTTCCAGCAACAACAAGTGTCTGATCAGTCAATAGGTGTTGTTTATGTATAACCATTGACAGTCACGTGTTGATGCGTTCATTTGTCTAACATCAGAAAGTTGTGGACATTTATAACGAGCCGTTTGTGCAGCTTAGTTTTAATAAAAGCTCTTTTTGGATTGGCGAGGAAGTTAAAAAATGTCCTGTATGTTTTCACAGTATATCAGACTCTTTTATCCAACAGTATCAAGGAAAATTAGATTGTTCGTAAAATGACCCCTTCAGTGCTGTTTACAAAGAACAACAGAATGTTAGAGATGTTTGTTGAATATAGAGGTTGGTGAGAGCAATCCACACCAATCAATAGTGATTCAGTTGGTAAATGGACACAGTAAAATCTGGCATCATTTTATAGTCCATTGAATGGAGCCAACTATGCAGTGTGCAGTTTTTAACCGCCAAATAAGACCATCGACATGGGGTAAACATGATCAGTGTATCATTATGAAAACATTATTTCTGAATTTTATCTGTATAATGTATAATCTGTATAAATAATTTAACGCAAAATTACTGAAGCACAATTTCTATTCTAACCCTTAACGCAATTTTGCTTCTCTGCTTGCGATTAGAAGGAAAAGTTTTCGGTCCAATGATCCAATAAGCAAATGCATTCAAACAATCCATCCAAAACAGCGCTAATATAAAGGAAACCAGGCTGATTACATCAGAGATTGCAGAGAGAACAGAGACTCGCATTGCGTTTTCAGTTAACTATTCATTCCATTGTATTTCGCTAATAAAGTTTTGATGGATGAAGACTGCAATCGAGGTAAAGACGAGACGATTGCGGTGGCGTACAGGAGTCGTACAGAACAGTAAGCACGCGTGAGTCCGTTATAATAATGTGTGTATGAGTGCTCTTGATGCACTGATCGCACATTGTATTCATGCACAAGCACAGACATTTCCGTACATTCACGTTGTTTCCACACACATTCACGATAATGTTTTGATTTGTCATGTTTATGTTGCTGCGTTTAGTTATACGGAATGGATCCATGTACTGTAGTAGATATATGCAGTCAGCAGGTGGTTGTTTTAGTTTTTTTGGCATCTCCATGTGGTCTTGTTCGGTATGGCAACTTGGCTTCTCTAAAATGTAAAAAAGCTATTTGGTGTTGCACTGTACACATACTATAAAATTCAGATTTTTTTTCTTTCATATGTGCTTATATGGGCTCCTTAAATCATTTGGTTCTTTGGTGTCCTTTTGGAGTTTCTAAGTGTACTTTTTTGGAAAGTCATCTAAATTTATCTTGATAAAACCTTGCAGAAAATATAGATTTTGAGAATCACCCTTCAATCTTTTGGTTTACTTTGCTGGATAAATAAACATTTGAAACAAGATAAATGGTCTATGCTTAATCTCATTAAGTGTGCGATTAATCACGATTAATCACAGAAAAAGGATGTGATTAATCATTTTGTAAACATTATGGGAATGTTACGTGAATGTTCTCTGAACATTCTGAAACAAGTAGTAATATTTAAAAAATGTTAGATGAATGTCCAACTAAAATGTTTCAGAAAAACATTACATGAAAGATGTAAAATTAATGGTTTTGTGCTTGTAAAACTCTATTAACATTACTGAAAGAATGTTTGTTCATAACTTTCCAGAACATTGGCCAAAGTTATGAAGATGTTCTCTGTTAGCAGGGGATATAAACTATTCTAACTATTCTATAGTAATTCTCATTTCAATTTCTTTTTGGGCCTAAAACATAAAGTTCAAGAGAACAGAAGAAGTGAAGGAAATATAAATTGTAAGTAACTGGTATCTCCATGTCTTCAAACGAGAGAGTCTGTCAAGGCTCCCTATGCCTGTGTTCTCTCTTGGTGATGCTGTGAGACTAATGTGTGTGTGTGTATACGTGCATCTGTGAGAGTGTGTGTGTGTAACTTGGCTGTTTGTCTGATCGATGTTGAGGACATATTGGCTGTAATGGGAGCATCAATATATGAGGTGAGTCATAACAGGACACATCAACCTTTATAATAAACACACACACACACAGATTTGTGGTTCTGCCCCAGAGCATGCTGGATACTAGAGTGAATTATTCTGTAATACTTGTGAGGAACACAGAAGGAGCCAGAGAGAGAGAGAGACATGTAGCCCCCATTAGAGGTTATTAGTGAGGTGGATGTTAAAAGCACAGTATTTCTCCGCTGATTTCAGGGAACAGCAGATTACAGCTCTCACTGGAGACCAGAGCAGAAGGAAGCAAGTATGTGCATGGAGGTGCACATGCAGAGGAGTGGTTCAAACCCAAAAATGGGTTGCAGGGCTGTTCCGTGAAAAGCAGGGGAAACGCTAAAAATAATACTATGAAATAAAATAGCAAAAACACCACCAAAACACAGTTTTAAAACAAATCAATAAATATGACCCCTTTAAAAAAACAAAAGAAGTCTATGCTAAGTCCTTACACGTATAAGTGCCTTATTTTAAAATGCTTATGCTGTAGGGTTGTTAATGATATTTAGACAAACTGAAATGAAAATGTGTCTTATGATTAATCAAAAACATTAACATTAAGCGCTGTGAGGTGTGTTCCCCCTTTGTGATTTTTTAGAGTTCTAAATGGATGTGGTTTTTCAAAACAAATTCAATTTACTGTTGCACAAAAAGAACTTTAATAAAAACGATAATGCATTTTAATGATTATTATGTTCTTTGAAAAGGAAAAATAGTTAACATATACTCATATCACCACTGTAAAAGTAAATGGCCTAATATTAAACCTAAAATCTGCTTGGTCAACAATAACTGCAACTAAACACCAGCACCAGTTTGATCAGAGCTTTGCTTGTCTCTGTTGAGGAACTCATTCTTCTTTGGAAAACTCCATGACAAACTAGGTCTTTGAGCATGAACTGTTTTTTTTAAGTCCCCCTTTTTCTCTATCGGATTCAACTCTGAACGTTAACTAGGCCACTCTAAAACTTTACTTTCATGTCTTTTCAGCCATTGAAATGATGATTTGAGTCCTGAATACCAACCTAAGCTAATGCTTGAAATGCCGGCAGTTGTTCTGGGATCTTTTGGGACTTCCCGGAAGAGGAGCTGCTGTGTTCTTGGAGAAATTTTGTCTGGTCAATCACTTCTGGGAATTCTCTATTCAAAGATAATGGCTTGCATTGTGGTTCAACAGAGGCCAAGAAATGGACTTTGTAACCCTTTCCAAAGTAATGTAGCTCAACTTTTCTTCAGTTGTTTCTTTAACTACACTCTTAAAAATAAAGGTGCTTCAAAAGGTTCTTCAAGCAATGCCATAGAAGAACCATTTTTGGTTCCATGAAGAACCATTCAGTCAAAGGTTCTTTAAAGAACCATCTCTTTCTTACCTTTTTATAATCTGAAGAACCTTCTTTCGCCACAAACAACCTTTTGTGAAACAGAAAGGTTCTTCAGATGTTAAAGGTTCTTTCTGGAACCATTTAGACAAAAAGGTTCTTCTATGGCATCGTGAAGCACCTTTATTTTTAAGAGTGTAGGGTATTGTAAACATGTAAAAGCTTTGTAGTATATGTCCATTTAAATTGAACAGGACCGGTTGCAGTACAGACTGCCTGTAATGGTCTCCTAAATCTAACTGTCAAACAAGATTTTTTTTTCCCTTTCTTGATTTCAAGACCAATTCAGTTACTTTTTCTCAGGGACAGTTACGGGTATTCTGTGATTTTTTTCTAGTAAATAAATGAAATGATGTAAAACGGTCAGAAATTTAATGTGATAATACAAAAACATCCACTGAAACAGCATTCAGGCAGTTTTGATTAAAGATTAAATTTTGATTTTTAATTAAATTATTTGATTACATACATACAGGTGCATCTCAATAAATTAGAATGTCGTAGAAAAGTTAATTTATTTCAGTAATTCAACTCAAATTGTGAAACTCGTGTATTAAATAAATTCAATGCACACAGACTGAAGTAGTTTAACTCTTTGGTTCTTTTAATTGTGATGATTTTGGCTCACATTTAACAAAAACCCACCAATTCACTATCTCAACAAATTAGAATATGGTGACATGCCAATCAGCTAATCAACTCAAAACACCTGCATAGGTTTCCTGAGCCTTCAAAATGGTCTCTCAGTTTAGTTCACTAGGTCAGTGTTTCCCAACCGGGGTGTTCAAAAAAGCATCTATTATATAATATTCATTTCTGATGTCGCCAATAATTAGAGATCTGCCAAAAATTAGTTCACCGCTCAGGTTTCACTTTCACGTGGTGTTACGCTCTGCGTGTTATCCCGCTCTATGCGTGTGTGTGCTCCGCTCACTCGTATACCGTTCATGCGAATCAGAACAGCAAAGTCCACTCAAAAACTGAGCCGACAGGAAACATCGATGTAGTACAGTATT
>NW_015505799.1:438246-454613 GCF_001515645.1 Sinocyclocheilus grahami | reverse complement strand
CCGAATTGAGGCAGTAATTAAAGCAAAAGGAGCCCCTACCAAGTATTGAGTACATGTACAGTAAATGAACATACTTTCCAAAAGGCCAACAATTCACTAAAAATGAAGTGAATTTTTTTATTGGTCTTTTAAAGTATTCTAATTTGTTGAGAATTGGTGGGTTTTTGTTAAACGTGAGCCAAAATCATCACAATTAAAAGAACCAAAGACTAAAACTACTTCAGTCTGTGTGCATTGAATTTATTTAATACACAAGTTTCACAATTTGAGTTGAATTACTGAAATAAATGAACTTTTCCACAACATTCTAATTTATTGAGATGCACCTGTATACATACACACACACACACAATCCATTTGTTCCATTTAGCTGGTAAAATATTATATAAAATAATTTAAAATAAAAAATTATAAATAAAATAAAAAATTATATATAGTACTATATAAAATATAAAGTAATTCACAGTCTTCCTGTGTAGGCATAATCTATTTGTTCACTTTTAACTGTGGCCCTAATTTGGGACAGTTGCTGAGCAACAGAAACTGTGGAGCACATCCCTGTGTCATGCATAGGAAATAAAATACATGCACTCACTATTACACACATGATCAGCATGAACGCTCACATACACACACACACACACACACACACACACACACACTGACACTTATTCCCTTATTTTTGTTTGCTGTTGATTGCACAGCAACTGCTTAAAAAGTGTGTATCTGTGTGGTGAGGAGGCTGAGTGGTGTAAATATGCTGGAAGTGTGTATCAACGGCAGACAGTTGAGTAGCCCTCCTCCGCTACACAAGGCGATGTTACCTTGGAAACATGTCACATGACTGTGTGCTTGAGGAGGCAGTAAAGCTGCCATAGCAAATAGAGAGAGAGGAAAAAGACAGAGATACACTGAAAGATGCTGTTTTTAAATCAAATTAAATCCATTTTCTGCTCTATAAAACACATCTGTTGGGAAAAACACATTAACAAGAACAGTTTTTAAAAGTGGACATATCTGCCTGTTTCAAGAAACATCTAAAGACAAACTCTTCAGCGAACACTTGATTCACAACTATTAATACACTTTACATGTTACTACTCAACTCTAAAACAATGTTAAATCCAAATAATAAACTGCACCTAACCATATAATGTACACAGTTGGACAGGTTGCATGACTTGCCCTCGCTCTTGAAAACTAAGAACAAAACTATGCAAGGTAAAATAAAATACAACATAAACTACTACTACTACATATTATCCAATTAAATGTGTTCACTTGCAGTTATAATAAGCATCGTTTGTGAGATCAATTATTGTCTACCAAGAGCATTAAATAATCAATTACCTATCCTGCCAATATTGTAATAATTTTGCATAATATTCATAAACATAAACATAAATAACATCAGCCTGCATCAAATTTGCTGAATGAAAACCAATACTTGTTTCCTACTAATTTTGGGAGTACCGATTCCAAAAATATTGCTCTTGCCCGTCACACTTTTTCATGAAATATAATGCATTTCATAGCATTTTCACTTTCAACAACCATTTGTAAGGTGAACATCTTATATTATCCCATTAAATTACACTCAGTAATTAAATTGAACTCAGCATTATCAAATTAGGTAATACTAGGCTTTTTTCAAGATGCAGGGCTGTGTAATATTCAGACAATTAATGAACTAATATTTGATTTTAAAGATGTTTTTGCCCATATCTTGTTTAGCCACTGATGTCTAACACAGAATACTGAACTAGGCATAATGTCCTGAAGCAAAACTAGAATAAGATTAGAATATGATTTGGCAGAGCTTTTAGCTTAAATATATGGAAGAAACGCACAGATCTAATACAGAACAGATCTAATAAAGAGCTCCAAACAGGAAGGAAGCCCCTGAAGGCCTTACGTCAAGCTGCTCACTTTTGACCATATCCACTACTTCACCAGTACTTTACAGCAACAGAACTTCTTTAGAAAGGTGATGCCACATAAAACTTAGAGACAGAAAGCGGAATGACTCGTGAGCAATCACTGTTGTGCTTTTGAGCAAGGCACCAGGGAGATTGTCTCTGTAATAAATGTACCGTAAGCTGCTTTGGATAAAAAGGTCTGCTGAATGACCACTTCCTTCACATAACAAGCAGCATTTCACTTATTGCAAGTCATTCTGTCAGAGTAGGCAAAGATTTGGAGCTTGAGGGAATTGGACCTGGTTGCTTGTCCAGTACATTTGGAGACTCTTTTACCCAGACATGCCTGACTCAGGCAGATGTGTGTGTGTGTGTGTGTGTGGATGGCAGAGCCGGTGCTCATGGCCTCATTAAACTCAGCAAGATCAATCAGTGGTAGATCATTTTATGCTTCCCTTCAAACGCTTCAAACTAATTCTGTATTCAGCAGGTTACGTTCACCTGTACAGAGAGCACCTACTTCTACTTCTACTCTATTGGTGCATCTTTAGGAGTTTGCTTTCTGCATTAACTAAACATTAACAGGCACCAGGGTTGGGCAAACGTCAACATGTAAAGGAATACTCAGGTTTGAAATGACATGAGGGTGAGTAAATGATGGGAGAATTTTTTCAGTGAACTATCCCTTTAAGAATTGGTTCCCTTTAAATACATTATCTAGAATTTGAACTGAATTGGCCACACCCCACAGCATGCTGAATTTACTTAACTGCAATTCAAAGAAGTTCAACACAGTTACACAAGAGCAGAATTTAATTAGTTTGATAAAACAACAAATAGTTAATAACTTCATGTTCAGAACTTCATATGTTCTGTTTATGGTTTCCAACATTTACTAAAATATTATTAATATAATTTTATATATCAAAATTACATCTAGAAATTCTCTCAAATTTCAAACATTCATTAATATAATCTATAGTTTCAGAAAATACTCCATATGTTGAATATATAATAAAATGTTTTGAAAATGTTTTTCCCATTCAATAAAAATCAATGTTGTTTGGACACCACTGACTTTCAACATACCTTTTATGTTCCACAAAAGAAAGCAAGTCATGCAGGTTTACAACGATTTGAGGGTAAATGATTACAGATTTTTTTTTTAAATTTACATTTTGGGTGAACTATCCCTTTAATGTGTGATTCATATAAAAAATGAATAACAAATTATGAAAAACATGAATTTCTTTGAATTTCATTTCATTTTAAATCCAACTGCTGGTACTGTACTGCAAACGCTATCCTTTTAACCATTTTGCAATAAATATTAATAATACACTTATCATACAGGCTAAAGAATTTATCAGCAAACTGCCATTTAATTCTTGGCCTCTTTTATTGGAAATGTCTGGCTAATGAAAACAAACTATAGACAACATGACATGAGGACTGGAATATGTGAGTGGAGTAACACACACAAATAAACGCTCCTTGCTTCAGGCAACATTTACTCGCCTCTACTCACATATTATAGTGAGATTCTGTCTCCACAAGACACCAATGTTTGCTTACAAACCAAATTACTTGTAAAAGCCACAATTCAATCTTGTTATGTGCACCTTTTTGTGGATTCTTGTCACTTTTATTTATAGGTACAGAAGATAGAAGGATGTTAAATCATGGGAAGAAAAGTAGGGAATGTGAATGAGAAATGTTAGATTTAAACTCAGATGTGCAGATGTCTCATGAGCTAACCACTTTCTCCAGCAACTTTAATTCAGTTTGTCAAACAAGTTTGCTAAGCAAAAAGAAGAACACATTATTTTGTTGGCACATATCTGAACACACACACACATACAGAGGGGTTTCCCACTCTGACAGCACGCCAATTCCATTCTCACTCAGTAAAACAACAACCTGCCGTGATAAAATGATCTGTGAATTACAGAACTGCAGAGAGCGCACACACACCGCACATGCGCTCACACAAACATATTTGCACCTCCACATTGCAAGTGAGTGTGTGTGTGTTAAAGAAAGAGACAGAGACAGAGTACATTGGCCTAGAGTTGTACATACATGACATAAATGGATTTTCTCTAACTCTGAGAAAAAAAACCTTTAACCTTTTATCTGACTGCGAAGGTCACGCTCTCACACACACACACACACACGCAGAGGAGGCCAACTAGAGGTGAGGAAACACCATGTGGCCCCAGAATGCTCTGTAATGCAGTTTAGGGAGGAAGAGACTTTGCACCTTCTGCAAATGTGTGAGGTGATACTGCCGTTAGTTTCCAGTTTTATCCCACTGTAAAACTGCTGCTTAGGCAAAAGGAAACTGAAGTCACTGCATCACCTGTTGCAAATGTAAGAAAACTAATTTTTCTTTGAATTGAGCTCATTATGGTTAGCTGATCTGAGGCCAGAACCAGCTAGAATAGAATAGCTTAGCAACGCCTAGAAACTAACTAGAACATCCTAACAACAAGAATAACCTATACATCTAGTAACCAGCCAAAATACCCTAGAAATGCCAGGCAACTACCTAAAACATCCTAGCTAGAATACCCTAGAAAGGTCAAGTAACCAATCAAAAGACCCTACCAATGCCTATTTATGAAACTGAAGTCACTGCATCACCTGTTGCAAATGTAAGAAAACTAATTTTTCTTTGAATTGAGCTCATTATGCTTAGCTGATCTGAGGCCAGAACCAGCTAGAATAGAATAGCTTAGCAACGCCTAGAAACTAACTAGAACATCCTAACAACAAGAATAACCTATACATCTAGTAACCAGCCAAAATACCCTAGAATATTTGTTTTCACTGTTATATGGTAGAAGGCACTATGACACATCTTCTGAAAGAGTATTGAATCCCTGGATCAAACCATGGTGAAGAAGCAGCAGAAACAAGACATTTCATACTGTGAGCAATCTATCTATCTATCTATATATCTATCTATCTATATATCTATCTATCATAAATAAAATAAAATAATTTCATATTTATGCATTTAAAAAGATGTTGTAGAAAACTACTTTTTAAAAGAGAAGCTTAAAGGTGCAGCATGTAATATTGACAGCTAGCAGTTAAAATGGGTACTGCAGGCCAAATTCAAAATATTGGAGAGAGCTGTTTCTCCTGTCTGCTCCTCCTCAGATTCGATGCTCACACAGGTTTCCAGATTGAGGACTTGCAACAGGAATGAGTGCAATTAACAATGGAAAGCAACGAGCCTTAAACTGTAAGTTGATGAGTTGATTTATCCGCATTTTAATATGGCTCTGGACATGGAGCTTTTTAGTTGGATGCCAAGGCTTTTTAGGTCAGGTAGAATCGATCTCTGACCCAGTTTGTTTGCTGGCTTTTTTTTCAATGGGCGGAATCACACAAACCATAACAAAAACAGACATTCTGACACGGAACGCACATTCCAAAGTAGAATAACTAGCTGTAGCATTGTTTTTCAGAGAAACGAACGAGTATGTGAACTTAGCATGTTTCCTAAATATCTGCAAACATATTATGGTATTTTTATGCTTTAGTACAGTCAAAAAAATAATAGTAGTAAATTAGGAGCAGTTTGAGAAGTTCACTGTACAATACTCTTACAAAAAGTAGTTAGCTGCACTTCAACAAAAAGTAGCCAACTATTCTGAGCTACCGTATTTAGGAGGCAGAAAGATCTTTAACACTTTTCCTGCCACGGACAGAATTTTCCGTCATTTATAAGAAAACACTTTGCCACCATTTACGGAATATTTGTTTTCACTGTTATATGGTAGAAGGCACTATGACACATCTTCTGAAAGAGTATTGAATCCCTGGATCAAACCATGGTGAAGTAGCAGCAGAAACAAGACATTTCATACTGTGAGCAAATGCATAAACAAAACAATGCGATCGTCAAGCATTAAACAGAATATAAATAAAAACTCCATCTGTGCTTTGATCATCATTCTGAATCCGATTCAGATTTAGTCTTTTACAAAAACACAATTTTCTCACCTTTTTGTTCAAAATATTGCTGTTTGTTTGTTTAAAAGCAGAAGCTCTGTTCTTTCTTTTGACATATTGCATGTTCAGCTATTCATACAACAAAGTATTCTGGACGCCATCAAAATTTTGTGAAAATGATCAAAAACGCTGGTGATGGTTGGCAACTTTTTTTAAAATTCTAATTATGGATAACGGCTGGATCAATGGAGAGAATGGATTAGGTGGGATCACCTCCATGTGGAATAGGAGTGGAGGGTTCTGTTTGCTGTAGAAAGCTATGAATCAACATTAATCAGCAGTGAAACTGGAAAGACACTGAGCTCCTCTCTGAACCAGTCACAACCTCCCCCACATGCCCTCTTTCTCTCTATAGGTTGAAGGTCACACCGTCATCACCACCATTTGAGGACAAACCCTGGACATTGTCCTAGAAGTCCAGTTGACCTTTAGTTATCGTTGCATTGCGGCAACCACCCACTACTAGACTGGTTTACTGCAACTCACTCCTCATTGGCCCTCTTGAATCCATCCAGCATGATATTTTATTAGACATTCAGCTGACATTTCCTACCCAAAGCAACTTAACAATATATTTATGACAGGAACAGCCCGCCCAGAGCAACCCGAGGTGAAGTGCTTTGCTCAAGGGCGAAATTGTGATGGAGGATCCCAGTAGCTCTCCACTTTATGAATCACCACATCAACCTTCAGATTACTAGCTCAGATCTTTAACCATTAAGCTGCTACCACCATCCCATTCGGAAACGCTGCAGCTTGTCATATTCAACCTCCATGAATTCTCACGTTATGTATTTGCTGAGCTCCCTGTGTTGGTGTGATTTAGCTGCCGGTATCAAATTCCACTTAGAGTTTCTAGTCAAGAGTGCAGTCAGTGGCATTGGCCCCTGTTACCCACAAGCTATGATCAGACCCTACAACTCAGTCCTGGCTGAAGGTTTTGACTTTAAATATCTAAGGTGTGGTTTCATTTAATCATCATTGCCCTGACTTACGTAGCCTGCTTCAACCATTATTTATACATGACCTGACACCTTTCCCAAAACTCATTTAATGAAGCACATGGAAAGTTTAATTAAGCCAGCGACTCTTCACAACACTAACGTCACCGTCTTAATCTTCAGAGTAAATCAGTCTTATGCGTCAACCTGACATCTTATACAAGCTAAATCTCCAATCTCCTGTGTGTTCAAGAAAAGAGGGATGTTCTTTCCTGAGATTTAGATCAGTCCTGCATTCTGAGAAATGCTTTACAACAGTGGTCACCAACGTGGTGCCCGTCTGCATGTTCTGTGTGTCTGTGTGGATGCCGTGGAGTAGTTTCATCTGATACACAAACTCAAACACGTGACTCGTGGTGTTTTCAGCATCTGCGTCTCAATATATGAGGACATGAACACATGCACTTCATCTTCAGAGCTGCTCTGAGAGTCACTTCACCAGCTTTATGCAGTTTCATAGCTTTCTACAGCAAACAGAAAAAATACCGTCAAATACACACTGAAACTAAAACGGAAAGACCTTCACGACAAACCGTCAAAATAAAAGTCCGGTTTAACTTGAAATGATATGATTGAATATATTACTACTGTATACTACAATGCAATTCTCAAAGTAATAATACTATTATTATTTTTAAGGGATATCATACAATCAAGTTATTTTTTTATTATTAATTTATACAGTTCTGTTGTGCAGCATCATGTCTGACAAAATAAAATAAAAAAACAAAAATGCAATGTTTTGTTGTAAATTGATTTTCATTTGATTACATTTTAAAAGATTGGTTAAATTGTTAAAGTTGTATTAATTCATTTCACTAGACACCATTTTTTATGATAAATTTGTACTGAATCATAAAACACGGAATTCATGAGAAAGCAAATGGAAAACACAGAAATTAGGGAAAAATAAAATGCATTTTTGCATAAAATGCAAGATATCAAGATATTAGAGGGGAATACGCAGACAGCACACACAAACACGAACACATGCTGAATTCAGTGCTGTGCCTGCCTGTGATGAGGAGATTGTGAATTGAAAAAGTGAATATTAGTCGAATTTAAAATAAGCAATAAGGAGCACGAGATGCGGTGATGATGATGTAAGTGACGTTGCAGAAAGACCTTCACGACAAACCGTCAAAATAAAAGTCCGGTTTAACTTGAAATGATATGATTGAATATATTACTACTGTATACTACAATGCAATTCTCAAAGTAATAATAATATTATTATTTTTAAGGAATATCATACAACCAAGTTATTTTTTATTATTATTAATTTATACAGTTCTGTTGTGCAGCATCATGTCTGATAAAATAAAATAAAAACACAATGTTTTGTTGTAAATTGATTTACATTTGATTACATTTTAAAAGATTGGTTAAATTGTTAAAGTTGTATTAATTCATTTCACTAGACACCATTTTTTATGATAAATTTGTACTGAATCATAAAACACGGAATTCATGAGAAAGCAAATGGAAAACACAGAAATTAGGGAAAAATAAAATGCATTTTTGCATAAAATGCAAGATATCAAGATATTAGAGGGGAATACGCAGACAGCACACACAAACACGAACACATGCTGAATTCAGTGCTGTGCCTGCCTGTGATGAGGAGATTGTGAATTGAAAAAGTGAATATTAGTCGAATTTAAAATAAGCAATAAGGAGCACGAGATGCGGTGATGATGATGTAAGTGACGTTGCATTTTAATGTTTTGTTAGTCTAGCCCACGAGACGCGCAGTTGCTGCCTTATGCATTCAAAATATTTTAGAAATATAGAAGCTCAATGCGGAGAAGATCTTGATTAGGTTAAAACCGAAACCAAGCCATTCACACAGAACGTATAATAAGAGCATTTTTAGATGGACAAATATGACTGCTGCACTCGCGTCTCATGCAAGAGATTGCATGGGACGGACATTAGCCGAGCTGAGCGACAGAAAGATAGAGATGGCGGATAAAAAACAAAAGAGGAAAACGTCTGCGGAACGATAAGGCAAGAAGTAGGACCCGTGTAAACATTGGATCAGCTTTCCAGCGCTGGATAGAAGTCAAGGAGCGGAGGCCTGCGATCGGACGCCGAGTTTGCTTTGTTTCTTATCGATAGGTGAGTAACACCGTGTCTACAACAGCTAAAGTCTGCCTACACTGGACGCGATCAAACGACCGTTGAAAACCATTTGAAATTTGTGTCAGCACGTCATAAATAGAACTTGTTTTAGATTTAGATTTGTTGCGCCGCGCCGCTCACGTCCGTAGACACGGTGTATCATTGGTTTTGCTTTGTTTCACAGAACTAATCGTTGCCTGGGTTGCGTACATATCAAAATAGGGGCAAGACCCTTTTGGGGTAGGGGCGTGTTTGTTTTGGTGATTTCAAATATCAACACTGGCTACCAGAAATCACTCACTCTGCCTTTAAGACCTATTTAATCTGCATATAAAACATTAGAAATTAGATATTTGTTTAATTTTTATTGTGTGTTTGACTGTTAAAACAAAAAATATTTGAGATATATCTCCCAGCCCTAATATATATATATATATATATATATATATATGTATTGGAGTATATCAAACAAGTAGCCCTTGAGAATATTTTATCCCTTCAGGGAGCCCTCACACAAAAAGGTTGGAGACCCCTGCTTTACAATTCCCTGTTGTACGTGGTGGTCACTAATCGATTGCCAAAGGCAAAGTGAGAACTCGATGCTGAAAATCAGACACATCCTGTCAAATTTTAAAGAGCAAGTATAATGGACATATGAAATCCAAACCATCTTTTTCACTGAGCTAAGCAAATCTGCTGATCCCATACCACCATTATTATATCAATATATTAACAAGGCATTTACAAACCCTATTCTATTCTCTATTTTATTCACTACACAACTCCCCATCACATTTATTTATTTTCTAAGTAAGTTTAAATCAAGTTTGTCTTGTCAGAGACAATTTGGCTTTGACAATTTCAGCTTACATATCACACAGAGACATAAAAAATGTGCTGGTCAGATATGTTTTTCTCATATCAGCGGATACTCCACAAGCACCCCATCACTATGGGAACAACTGAGGCAATTATCTAGAGGAAGTTACCAATAGTTGGCTCACCCATCCTGCAATACGGCTAATTACGCCTCTAGAGGTGCAGCCTGAAGATCAAATGATTAATTATCTAAAACATCAATTAATATATACAAAAAGTAAATCTCCTTTCTTTAAATACAGTATATATATTTACTATAAATATATACTACACAATTAAAAATATAGAAATTAAATACAATATTTAAAGCTATATATGAATATATACATATTAGACAGAAACACTAAATACAGACTATTACATAATGAAATAACTTTTAAATACATATATATATATATATACACACACACACACACACACACATTTTTACTTCTATTATGTACGATAAATATATATTATGCTATGGCATAAGATTTGAATAATTATTCCAAAACCTATTTTATTGCATTATATATATTTATTGTACGTATATATATATATATATATATCTTTAAATAAATTTTGCACCATTTTTTCCCTTTTATTATTATTGCAGATGTTTTTGTTTTGCTCTAAAGAGACTATACCAGCAATGCTGGGATCAACTTTTCAGCACATAAAGAGTTTTTTAATCAATTATTCACATTAATATGGTGTGGACTAACCTCGCATGATACAAAGGCCTGGTTAAAAGCCCTGATACAGTCAGAGAAACCACACACACTGGGGAAAAGCTGTGCTGAGTTGCAGATACTGTATGATCCACATCCTGCATGAGGCATTAAGTGTGGTAGACAGAAAATGGCCATGAATAATGTGTGTTTGTGTGTATGTAGACTACAGAGGTTTAGTGTCAAGCTTGGGGCTACAAGGGAAGTTGTTCATCTGCACTCTAATGCCTGACAAAGAACAATCTTCTATTTAAACGGATAGTTCACCCAGAAATGAAAATGTGATGTTTATGCTTACCCCCAGGGTATCCAAGATATAGGTGACTTTGTTTCTTCAGTAGAACACAAATTAAGATTTTTAACTCAAACCGTTGCAGTCTGTCAGTCTTATAATGGAAGTGAATGGGAATCACAGCTTTGAGAGTAAAAAAAACATACACAAACAAAACCAAACCCATTAAACCCTGTGGGTCGTGACGATACATTGATGTGTAAAGACACGAAACGATCGGTCTGTGCAAGAAACTGAACAGTATTTATATCGTTTTTTTTTTTACCTCTGTCCTGAGCGCAGTGCGTGACGCATCTTCTTCTTCTTCTTGCTTTACGGCGGATCGCAGACTTATAAGTGCATTACTGCCACCTATCTCTCAAATGGACCATTGACACTCTATCTACAATCTCAATTAGGAGTGTCAATGGTCCATTTGAGAGATAGGTGGCGGTAATGCACTTATAAGTCTGCGATCCGCCGTAAAGCAAGAAGAAGAAGAAGAAAACACGTCACGCGCCGGCTGTCGAGGACGCTCTCAGGACGCGCTCAGGACAGTTCAGACATTGTAGTGCATCAGAGGTAAAAAAAAACGATATAAATACTGTTCAGTTTCTTACACAGACCGATCGTTTCGTGTCTTTACACATCAGTGTATCGTCACGAGCCGCAGGGTTTAATTTGGTTTTGTTTGTGTATGTTTTTTTTTTTACTCTCAAAGCCGTGATTCCTATTCACTTCCATTACAGGACTGACAGACTGCAATGGTTTGAGTTAAAAATCTTCGTTTGTGTTCTACTGAAGAAACAAAGTCACCTACATCTTGGATGCCCTGGGGGTAAGCAGATAAACATCAAATTTTCATTTTTGGGTGAACTATCCCTTTAAGCAGCATTAACATATAATCTTGCCTTTGTAGAGTCATTTATGTGTTTTCTATGCTGTATAATCGATCCACAAGTACTCATATCAGGACCACGGACAGCTCTACAGACCAGAGTCATTTATGTGTTTTCCATGCTGTATAATCAATCCACAAGTACTGGTATCAGGACCACAAACAGCTCTACAGACCAGAGTTATTTATGTGTTTTCTATGCTGTATAATCAATCCACAAGTACTGGTCTCAGGACCACGGACAGCTCCACAGACCAGAGTAATTTATGTGATTTCTATGCTGTATAATCACTCCACAAGTACTGATATCAGGACCACAAACAGCTCCACAGACCAGAGTCTGGACCTCTTTACTTCATTGTAGCACACAGCGTTCTTATCTCAGTGCTACGACGATCACAGGCAGTATCTCTGACTCTGCAATGAGCATATGGCGCTGTTATACGACCACAAACGGCTGCTAGACAGCTATAAGTGCTTTGATTTCTGGTCACTCAGCTGCAGGTCGTGCTCTGTTTCAACAAAGAAAAACAAGTAGATAGAATAGGAAAAAATAGAAAGCTAGTGTTTTTTTTTTTAAATAAAGAATAAAAAATTAAAAAAAGATAAATATAGATAAAGTAGAATTAAAATAGAATAGAAAGTGTTAGAATTAGAGGGTCAAATAAAGGTACAAAAGGTACAAAATGGAACACATTATACACTTCAAAGTGCTCAATGCAAAAGCACAAAACTCCGAACAACTGCTTTCCTGCTCATTAAAAGACCAGCTATCCTTCTCTACATAGTCCAACAACTGTAAATATGCATAACTGGGGCCATTAAGGAGAACCTTAATAATCAGATTAGTGTTCAGAATGAATGTTAGAATGACTGTTAGACTTTGACATTTGCTCCTCTAATTTGAGTATTTGGTTACATGTTTGTATATAACAGTTCCAGCCAAGAGTAAACACATAAATGAGATTTCCATGTATTTGCATTTCATTTCCTCTCTTCTTTGGGTTTATTTATCATTTATAATTAATCTCAGGGAGTTTTATGGGGATGCATTCTCTGTAAAGCCGCTGCTGGAACAATGAAAAGGGCTGTGCAAATCAATTGGATTGAACTAAATTGTTGTAATTTATAAATAACTGGGCTGTTCCCTCTGTGTGTGGGCGCTTCTTGGTGTGAAATGCATCTGGGTTCACTTACACAAACGCGTGGTACAGCAGCGCCCATCCTCGTGGTCTCTCGAGCACGTCGTAGATGAGATTCTGTATCCGTCGCTTCCTGATATTATTCCTCTTCACGGGACGTGTGTAGCCAAGTGGCGTCTTGGCGAGCAGACCGATGTTCTGCGAGCCCCGTTTGAAGTCAGGTTCCCTGCCCGAGCCGACGAGCAGCAGCGCACCGTCCCGTTCCTGCCCCGCGCACTGCTCCAGGACTCCGGCCAGCGCGCTCTTCCGCTCGCGCGAGTCCTCGGCGCAAACAAAAAACAAGCCTTCATTTCAACTGACATAAATGCCTACATAGAGTACCAAGATGAAAGTTAAATCGCATAGAGTAAAAAAAGAGTACAGATTACAAATCTGCTACCATGTAATTGTTGGAGGAAGTAGTCCAGACTTCATTATTTAAAATTTATTAGAGGCTTTGACTAAAACTTAATTGATCTTACGTCTGTTCAAATGGCTTTTTTTTTTTTACACAATATACATAACGACATACAATAAAAAATACCAAGACATACACTGTAATAATAATAATAATAATAATTAGTTTTATGGATTTAACATAAATATACTTTTTTTTTTAACTTATACCAACCGACTGAACTATGTTATGAACCTTTGTAATATACTGACAACCACTGAAAAACAAAGGTGGTAATGAGAAAACCACATGTAGATTTAAGCTTATCATAAGTAGCTTTTCCACAAGCTGAGATTAATACCAACATATTGAAGGTACACACAGTGTCATGCACTAAGCACCATAATGGTAATACATTTGACACTAAAATAATGCAATAAACATTAATTTATCAACATAAAACATGACATATAATCCTAATGTACATAACTGATAAGAAAAAAATTAACAAGAAACAGTTCTTTTAAAAAAAGTTTTTAAATGAAGTGTCACAGGGAATTCTGGGAATGTCAATTTACGTTCTCTCATTGTAAATTATATGACTTGTTCTTTTTCACTTTCAGAAACTTGTAGGTGTTGTCAGTTTAAGAATTCTATACTAACCCTCAGTACAGGAACTGCACATAAGTCTACACTCAGCATCAGATGGTTACAGTGACAACCATCCCAGTTTAATGTTCTCATTGCTTTGCTGTGTAAATTCCTTCTCTCACCCAGCATCTCCTGTCCCAGAAACCCTCTCTGCTCAGTCTGTCTCGTAATGACAGTCTGGAATCTGCAGATGCCTTGTATTTGTGCACATAAAAAATAAAAGGGCGAAATATATGGAAATATAATTTAAAGACAGAACGCCTTCACTACCTGCCAACATATGAGGTAAAATGAGCAAATCTGGTAAATCTGCTTTTTCTACTTGTCTCTTTTCATCCCATTCACACTATTGATATATATTACATTAAAGGGGTCATATGATGCAATAAAAAAATTCCTTTCTCTTTGGAGTGTTACAAGCTGTTCGTGCATAGATAAGATCTCTAAAGTTGCAAAGACTAAAGTCTCAAACCCAAAGATATTCTTTATAAAAGTTAAGACTTGTCCACGCCCTCCTAAAACGCCTCGTTTAAAAACGCCCCCACATGTCTACGTCACTGTGTGGGAAGATTTGCACAACACCGCCCAAATGTTCACGCAAAGAAAGAAGGTGTAACTTTATTGTTGCTGCCACCGCCGCCGCCATGTTGTGAAGACGCTGTGTGTTTCGTTGTGAAAGCGAAACTACGTTGTTTGGCCTTCCAAAAGAGGACGATATCCGCTTCGTCATGCCTAGAGCTGATCCGTGCTGGTCGCTGAGGAAATACATCAACTTCGCGCTGTGGATTGCCGGATCGGCTTTCACCATGGACAAAGCGGAGTCCAGCCCGGGGTTGTCACATGTGGTTGCTGCAAGCCCACCGGCCGCTCCTTCGTCGAATCTGCCGACCGCGCCATTCTCTAGCCCGCCCGCCGTTCCTCACTCTAGCCCGCCATGTGTGATGCTGTGTGTTTCGTTGTGAAAGCGAAACTACTTTGTTTGGCCTTCCAAAAGAGGAAATCAGTGGTTAAGTTATATTTAAAACACTGTTCCAAAACAGTTCAACTGAAATATTCAGATGTGTGCAGCACATTTTATGGAGGACTGTTTCCTGAACCTGCAGAGTAGCCTACAATGCGTCTGTGCACAAAGGCTGTTTCTATAAAGTGGGGCAGTTCCAACTTTGCAAGGACAGTCTGGCGCTTCTGACTCACAGCCTGTAAGTATGTTTTTTATATTTAAAGAATTTGCCACTGATGATTCAAACGTGAGTTTTGAGCAGTGTAGTGTAGCGCTTGTTGTTTGTCGTTTCTCCGATCACAAATGCAGACATGGTTTTATGTTTACGTGGCACGATACGCAACGCAACGCGTAAAAAGACAGTATAAGCCATTATAATCAGTATTTCTGTCCCCACTGGATGCAACAAATGCCTCGTTTGTAATGGGTTTTATTGGTGTTGTCTAATCGCGCCGGGACACGGCATCACAGTATGGTAAGGGGCTTAACATTTCCGTCACATGCTTGAGGTATTCAGCCAATCACAATGCACTGGATAGCTGGCCAATCAGAGCACACCTTGCTTTTCAGAACGATGAGCTTTGTAAAAATCAATGCATTTTAGAAAGACGGGGCATAGAGGAAAAACAATAATGTACATTATGTGGAAAATAATGTGGGTTTTTTCTACCTTAAACCACATAAACACATTGCATTACATCAAATACACAACATAATGTTCTTTTTAGCAACGTCATATGACCCCTTTAATTTAGGAAATATGCTTAAAAAACTGCCCTTTTACTTCTGTTAGGATAACTTCCAATAGGACTAAGCAGTGACCTTAAAATTTAGGAAATTGTAGGTTGTTCTCTCTCTCTCTATATATATACAGTATATATATATATTCAGCATAATATGATTTTTTTTTTTGAAGATATCAATGATAATGCCAAATGATATTCAGCATAATATTATATATGGATACATTTCTGGTTTGGTATTGGAGCATTTGAGCCTTACTAATGGAGATGTGGAGGTACAAAAGACCAAAAAGGTTGGAAAACATTGCAATAAAGCACTCTAAACTGAAACTGAAACGGAGAATCCCACAGTGAAGCAGTTCTCAGGATTTCATTTATCATTAATGAGATTTACACTCTCTCTGAGAATTAAGTTTCTTAGGTTTCAAATCTCACACATAAGAGCAAATTAGAATATTCAGCACACAGAGGTTTTTGCAGTACACGTGCTGTCTTAACTAAGGTTGATAAGGTTTTCCATTGTGTGCATACAATGGCATGTCTGTGAATTTGATTTAGGTCATTTGG
>NW_015505799.1:399282-437986 GCF_001515645.1 Sinocyclocheilus grahami | reverse complement strand
TTGTGTGTGGGTGGGGGGGGGGGGGGGGGGGGGGGGGGGGGTTTCACCTCTTTGTTGGCATTTTTAGTCTCTAGTGCAGTGGGAGTATCTTGACTGCTTTTACAGGGCTAGTCAAGATGGCTGCTGAAATACACACACACAAAAGACCAGAGATCTAAAACGATCCCATCTGTCCACAAAGGTGTAAATTCACATTGTTAAACTCAAAATCCACCGAAAGCTCTGTTTACATACACTGCTTTATGGTACACTCTAAGGTGACCCCAGTACTGCAGTGCATTATGGGAACATACCTGTAAATCAAAACACAATCATGAATCTCTTTGTCTTTCTGCTTATCCAGTCACCCATGTCAGTTTAAATCCAGTCCCAATTCTCTTTTGGGATGAAGCAGTTGAAGTAGATGCAGGCTTCCTTAATTCCTCTTTCTGTGAACACATTAATCTTTATGATTCATAAGCCATAAATTTAAGTGCTTATGACGTCAAGCAGCTAGGAGAGATACTGTTAACCTCAGAAGGATAGAGAGCGGCCATAGTTCAGAGCCTGTGCCACCACCATCTGAAATACACTTCCCTCGGGAAAGCAGGATCCTAAGGCTACAGTAAGAAATGAGGGGAGAGAGAGAACGAGCAAAGCAAGGATGAAAAAGACAGGCCGATCAATAAAAGTGAAGTAACATCAAAAATGACCTGACTGTGGTGTTAGGCTCTTGGAAAGTCAGAGCAGACAGCATCTTCTCCTTGTCAGAGATTGGAGGAACAGCAGAGCCAGGGGAACTGAAGAGACAGTGGGGAGAGAAAGAAAAGAGAGCATCTTTGTCAGGGTGACAGGGGTTGAATAATTCAGTCTATGTCCAGCTGCTGCGTTAAATCATCATGTTTTATTAATTTGCAACAGTTTCAAAAACCTAAAATTCAAACTGGATACATTAGGACAATAAGTCTTATTGTAAACACACAGATCTGGAGCAGAATTAACTTTTGGTGTGCAGTTCCTAATGTGAAAAGCACATGAAGTGCAGTACACTTATATTTCAATCCATTGACTACATTATCAAAATGCTTTTCACAAACGTTTTGGTTAAGAAATTTTCTGAACATCGGAACTCTGAACATTTAGCGAAATACAACAGGGTTTTAAAAAAATACAGTATAAACTGAAAATATGGGATTCAAGATATAGTTAAAAATGTTCAAATAATTAAAAACATTTGTGCATTTATTTGAAAATATAGCAAAAACAGAAATATAGTGAAATGATTACAATTTTCTATATGAATATATTTTAAAATGTAATTGTGACGAGTAGGGCGGGGCCGAGAGCCGTGGGAGTGGAGCAAGGCCGGTGGAATAAATGATAATGAGTGACACCTGTGCCACTCACCACTCTCGAGTCCCATGGAGGAGCTCCGGAAGGATAAAAGGAGGAGTGACGACAGTGCAAGATGAGAGAGGACCAGGCCTGGAGCAGGTGGGACCGAGGATCTCCATGGTGGAGCAGATGACCAGCAGGGTGGAGCCGGTTAAGCAGGCAACCAGAAGGGAGCAGGTTACCACCACAGGTCAGGAGGCCATGGTGGAGCAGTGACATGGACGGATCACCTGGCCGTGATAGAACAGGCAGACAGTTTGGAGGCCAATCAGAACCCTTCCGCAGTGATTTTCCCACCACCCCTGCCTTTCTGACTCCCACTGAGCAGCTGAGGGCGAGAAGGAGGACAGTAGAGCCAGCTCCAGTCCGGGCGCCCACAAGGTCCACTCCAGAGCCCGCTCCAGTCCGGGAGCCCACAGAATCCACTCCAGGGCCCGCTCAAGTTCGGAAGCTCACAGGGTCCACTCCAGAGCCCGCTCCAGTCCGGGAGCCCTCTGAGTCCACTCCAGAGCCCTGACCCCCTTCCATTGCATGGTCCTGGCCCGCCGTCCCTCCCCCTGGTCCGCCTCAGTTCCACCTCCCTCCTGAACTTTTATGTTTTCTGGTGGAGCGTCTGGTATCTGCTCCGTAGAGGGGGGGTTATGTCACAGTGTCTGGTTGTGGTGCCTTGGACTGACCACTTGAGGGTGCTCTTCCCGTTTCACTGTTACATGTTTTGAACTCTGTTTTCCATAGTCTTTGCTAGTCTTTTTGTTCTGATCATGATCACCTGTAGGTAATTTCTGTTCTGATCATGATCACCTGTAGGTAATTTACTCATCATCCCATCACTATTTATTCCATGCTCACTCTGTCTTGGCGGCAGTATTGATTTTGTTACGTCCTGTTTCTTGTTCCCTGTGTTTTGAATTACCTTTTGCCACGTTTTTGTTCTGTTCTGATTATCTATACTTAATAAACATTCTGCACATGGATCTAACCTTTTTAGATCCTAAACAAAACCCAACGTGAAACCATGATACATTTTTTCAGGATGTTTTTTTGGGCAGTTATGTACACATCTGACCTCTTTCTCTCACACACACACACACACACACACACACACAAAACAGCATTTTCCTTCATCTCCAACACATATCCACACGTTCCTCCAACACATATAAGAAAAAAAACAAAAAAGAGAAGGACAGGGAAAGCCAACTTTAACCAACTTAAACAAACATAAACACAGATCTTGAATAATAATCACTAACCACGTGCAAGTGACCAGAATCAAATTACAAAGGAAATACACTTATCGTTCTAAAATTTGGGGTGGGTGAGATTTTAGTTTTTGAAAGAGGTCTCCAAGGCTGCATTTATTTGATAAAAATGTATTTGATAAAAAATAAAGTAAAAACAGCAATAGGGGAGAGCGGGGTGATTTGAGCCTGTGGGGAAGTTGAGCCACCCCTTGTTTCTAGACAAAATTGTTGATATGACCATACATGTTTGAAGAGTTAACCATTATACTCATTACATTATGAGTTGCTGAATATAATTGGTAATTACATTTAGGTTCAAAAAAGCCGTTCACAGTGATTTTTGTATGTTCAGGAACTCATGCATGTTGTGTCTGAACAATTACAAACAAATCCCAAAAAAGATCACACATGTGTTTGTGTTTAGGAAGTTATAATATGAGGCTACACTGTCAGCATGATGTTAGCTCTAAACTGCTGGATGATACAAGTTTGATAAAATGGTAGGAGTGGGTTAATTTGAGCCAAAAGTCCTGGGGTAAGTTGAACCAGTGGCCTACCCCTTCATATGATTATAAAGTATTATTGTACTGTAATTCTACGTGACATTTCATTATTTTAGACCAAACATTTTTAATTCTGTTCTGTTTTTAACTTGATTTTGTTCTGAAAATTATAAATAGGCCTTGTTTATGAAAATTGGCCATTGAAGTTTTTATGAAATTGTATTTCCCTGCAACATTTATAAGTGGGATGTTGAGTACTATTAGCCCAGTTCGGTCAGATGCAGTCTGTTTTTTTGTTTTTTTTTTATTCTTCAATTTGAACTTTATTTTGTTCTGAAATTTTGTAATAATTTTAAAAATGCCTTCAAAGTTGTGAACTGTATCTTTAAATTAAAACATTTAAGAAGTCATCCATCCATCCATTCTATTATCCAAACCTCTTTGTCCTTATTACAGTTGCGGGGAGCTGGAGCCTAACCCAGCGTCTTGAGCCACAGGCAGGGAAACTACCTGGATGAATGGCCAGTCCATAGATTTTAAGAAGTCATTTTCTCTGAATTTATCTTCCTTTGATATAGCATGAGGTGAAAATGTTAAGTTTTACTTCAGCATAATCAATGGCACAGTTTAAGGCCGTGTGGCTCAACTTACCCTCTCCCTAGGCTCCTATTTCCCCTCACTGGGGGCAAGTTGAGCCAAGAGACCACTTTTTTCTTTGGAAAAGCAGTTTATTTTAGATCTAAAGTGATTATTCTCAAGGATGCACCACATCCTGTAATTTATGTACATATTAAAGTTGGACCCATTACTGTATTCTGCTCACCATAAGTAAAAACAGGCTCAACTCACCCGCTCTCCCCTATTGTGAAATATTATTACAATTTAAAATATCTGTTTTCTATTTTAATACATTTTAAAATGCAATTTATTTCTTTGATGGCAAAGCCGAATTTTCAGCAGCCATTACTCCAGTCTTCAGTGTCACATGATCCTTCAGACATAATTCAAATATGATTATAAGAAACATTTCAGGATTCTTTGATAAATATTAAGTTCAAAAGAACTGCATTTATTTGAAACTGAACATTTTTGTAACAATGTAAAAGCATCTAATACATTTAATACTAATATGTAGTAATAATATATATATATAAATAAAAAAATAAAAAACATGATTGACCCAAAGACTATTGTAAGTTTATGTAATATCCGGAGAAATATCTCAATGGCAGTTGCTTGGCAGGTGCAGGATCTTTTTTTGGACTCAAAATGATGTAGTTATGCCATCCACCAGCAGGTGACAATACATGTAAGGCTGACTACAGTGGCATTGAAGCTGTTTGTCACCTCAGAATGTTTACTAACTAAAGACACAATCAGCATTGGCAGCTTAATTTCCAAAAGAAATTCATTGGTAAAAAAAAGTTCTGTGAACTGAAATGAGCTGGATGATCACATCACACTATTGTATTTTGTTGAGCTGCTTTATAGCTGAATCAATTTGGTTTCATAATTAATGAATTTTGCAACATTGACACCTTATTGAACTGAATTGAATCAACATTTAACTGACAGCGTTGCCTTCCGTTGAGCTGCTTATAGCTGAATTTAAATTGATTAACTTTACAATTGAACCCTAATAGAATATAATAGAACTATACGATAATGACACTATATTATTTTAGAGTTGCTTTACAGCAAAATTTGAATTTGTCTTATATTTGAAGAACCATTCAAACCTTTGATTTTTTGCATCTTAATATCACTGTGAAGCTGCTTTGAAACAATCTGTATTGCATAAAGCGCTATAGAAATAAAGGTGACTTTGTATGACCTGTTTTAGAAAGGCAAAATAATTTTAGACAATTTTATTGCTATGACTACTACAAACAAATGGATATTTAAAATAGTAGGTCAGAGGCCAGAAACATCACAAGCTGGTTTTGATGGAACCATAGTACATACATAGCAATACATTTTACACATTATATTCATGAATAAAATCATTTCAGATGGATGGAGAAAATAATTTGAAGAATAAATTTAATTTAATTTGTAAGAAAATAAGAGATGCAAATCAAAAATAGAAAGTGTGTCTATCAACTGAATAAAGCAAAACAAAACAGGCATTTCCATTGCGGACAGCTTCATTGATTATTATTGGAGCAATTTAGTTTTGTCCCGACATGATGCCCGCATCTGGTGTAGACACAGCATTAGAGACACCTCCTCCTTTATATCAGACAGACACAACTGTACGTCAATAAATGAGTATCTGTGTGTGTGTGTGCATGTGATAGAGAGAGAGAACACACTGAAAGTGAAGGATGTGTAGCAGTGAACTATTCAGCAAGCTTTAATGAGACCGACAATTACTCATCTGCTTAACTATATGTCAAATGAAGAGAACTAAATATATCTCACATTATTTCATCACACACACACACTTCCACAAGCTCAGCAGAGAGTGTGATTATGCTTATGCTCTCTTGCTGTGTCATATCATAGCATATTCTCTCTATCTGTCTCGCTCACATAAGTGGAGGCACTTCTGGATCGTCCACGAAGTCCTTTGACACAGGCCTCTCCTCGACAACACAGCACTGGTGAGGCTGCGAGAGCTGCAGGGGCTTGTGGGAAGACTCCTTTCCTTTGGGAACAATGTTGGCCAGACTCCCAGCCAGACCTGGATCCACCTCCAATAATTCACGCCCTGGCGCTTCCCTGCAGAGAGACAGATCTGACTGAGATTGCTGTTTTGTTGCGTTTTAAGAATTTATTAGTCTATAACTCCAGTCTAACTGTTCAGTCAGCACAATCTCTGCAAAATCAAAGTCGGTTTCTCCCACCTGCTCTTTGCTAAATCACATCCACCACAAAGACGCACACTATAAGACACATTTGACCCTATTCACTTTCTGAATAAATGTCCTAGTTCTTACTGTGCATGATTCATCTGTGTACCTTATTATGAAGAAAAAAGTTTTTCATAATCTTTAACTTAACAGACTCGTATGACTTTCTTTATTCTGAGGAACACAAAAGAAGATATTTTGAAGAATGTTGGTAACCAAACACTATTTTTTGTCCACACTATAAAAACACACAGGGCTCACAAAATGAATTGTGGTTAATTTACCTATATCAACACTACAAGTTTCTGTTCATAATAATATTAGTGTGAATATCTTAGCTATAGTTCTGTTAATATTATATAGGGGGCCTTTGAATATTGTGTTGGACAGTGGGAGTACAGTGCGAGGTTAAGAACCACTGAACTAGACATTTAACCCCAAATGTGTAACTGCACTAAGCTGTCCTGGAAGTAACAGAGACTTCAAGAAACAGATGCTGATGGAACAGCAACGGTGACTGGAAGTAAACTGTTAACTGCCATAGAATGCAATCACTAAGCAAGAGAGGATTATCAAAGTTACAAAAAAGTCATTTAAGAAGACAAGAAAAGGGTTGATTTGGCATTTAATGATCACTTACTGTGATCCAACCTCACACCATAAAACAATGTTACCTAATCTGTTACCTAAATAAGATATTCTGTAGTAGACATTACAGTACAACATCACAAAGTAGTAGATAATCACGTATGCACACTAGAACCTTTTTTTTTTTTTTTGCAGAACGCCGTTGTCATTCCATCAGCAGCTGTTTGCTTAAAGTCCTTAATTAATTCATTTAATGGATCATTATGGATTCTCTGTGCAGATTAAGAAAGTAGAAGCGAACAGAAACCATGTTTGTTCATTACTTGACAAGCTATAAATGAGGTAAGCTGATAAATGTCCATTAATTCACTACTGCTCTCCACCATCATCATGTTGTACCGCAGGCCTCCCCAATAGAACAGTGCTGTGGGTGCTGCAGCTTTCTGCCTCTTACATAGAAACACAAATCCCAGTATGATGGCCAGCCCCACCCATCATGATAGCAGATAAATCAGCCATGACATCCTGTAGACTCAAACTGAAAGGCTTGTGACTTCAACGTACAGCAGGGCTTTATTTTTGCTAGGACAGTAATCTAACGATCTCTGGTGAACTCTTTGAATACACAATAACACTAATAATACATAATATTTATAGTACAGTATTAGAGTCACTCTTTTTATCTCCGCTTCCATCTCTCTCATGCTTTAAGAATGAATCACTATAAATTTAATTAGAGCGGTAGCTGAAACCTGATTGGACTCTGAATTACTGATAGCGTGCAATTATATTGTACTTTCCGAGCCAATCAGTGACTCAGCGGGTACATTATCACACACACAGATGATTTACAGAAAGTGCAATGATTTCCTCAGGGGCAGGTACACAAACACAGGTGTCACTAGAACCGTGAGTGTGTGTGTGTGTGTGTGTGTGTGTGTGTGACCTCAGGGTCTCAGTAAATAATAACACAAGCGTGCGTGCGTATAAAAGCAAGAGCATCTGACCTCCCAGCCAGTAATCAGGTTGAGATGATGTCATCCATCAGGATGAAGTCAGGGCAGAAGAGTGTGTGTTTGTGAGTGGAATGACAGTAACTGGTTTATTTGCATCTTATTTGCATTTTTATTAGGTCTTTAATGTTATACCCCAGTGTTCACTTACTATGCTGATAAACCGACTGAAGGACTCACACAGACACACAGTCGCACAAATGGAATAAATCCCTAGCGTCAACAAACTTATTCCAGAGTCACACGGGTTAATGCAAACATGCATTAAGACCCATTAGAGGTGCCTACACACACACAAGGGATATGGTTCAGTGTGAAAGTGACCGCATAAGACCTCCCGCTGTAAACTGCAGAGAGTAAACGAGAGAAAGGGAGAAAGGTCTAAAAAGAGAGATCAATTATAAAGCAGATAAGTGTGTGTACATAGTGCAATTTAGTCATTTATTAAACTTAGCTCCAAAGCCACTTCCCTAATAAGAAGCTCAGCGTCCCTGGAGTGACCTGCAGTTAAGTGTTTTGCTCAAGGACACAACTTCGATTCTTGTCACCTTAAATGAATAGTTCACCCAGAAATTAAAATACTGTCATCATCTCACTCACCCTCATGTCATTTGAATGCCAGATTTGTAGTTTTTCTTGGAATACAAAAGGTATTTAGCAGAATTCTGTTTTAGGGTTTGTATATTTGATATGTTGATTATGATTAAAAACTATCCCAGACCAAGGCCACTTTTTTGTGGTCTGGTGTGGTATCAAAACCACGATCACACTATTAAGACAGAAACACACAAGTTCACATAGACATGCAGCTGAACTGCAACTGAATTACCTGGTCCCTTTCTTGATATTGTGCTTACTGGTGACACTGGTCGGCCTGGCAATGGGTTTCTTTGGTTTTATCTCTCCATGTGCCTAGAACAAAACACAAATATACCAGAATGGGTTTTAAGGAGAGGTTTTATACAGTCTAGATATGTATGCAAAAAGTTATCCTTAAAAAAAAAACTTACAAATTAACTGATCATTCAACTACACTTTCTGAAAGCTGTTAGCCAGCATGCTAATACAACGGTTTGTTAGGTTCCCATTCCAGTTTCACTACACTTGGCAATTGGCTTCTATGAACAATGTTTTTTTAAACAGCAAGATTTTAGGTAAAAAATTGCACATTCAAAAAAAATCTAAAGTTTGGAGTCAGTACGATATTTCCTTTCTTTATTTATATGTTGTTGTTTTTTTTAAAAGAAATTAATACTTTTATTCAGCAAGGATGCATTCAATTGATTGAAAGTGACAGTGAAGACGTTTCTAATGTTTCAAAAGATTTCTATTTCAAATAATTGCTATTCTTTTAAAATTTATATTCAGAATCATGGAAAAATATATCAAGGTTCCCACAAAAATATTAAGCAGCAAAACTATTTTTAACAGTGATAATGATAAATATTTATTGTGCACCAAATCAGCATATTAGAATGATTTCTGACGGATTATGTGACACTGAAGACTAATCACTGCTGAAAATGTAGCTTTGCCATCACAGAAATAAACTAGTTAATTCAATAAATAAAACAACAAATTACATAAATTAAGTATATTAAAATTTAAAATATATTAAAACAGAAAGCAGTTATAATAATATTTCACAGTATTACTATTTTACTGTATTTTTTACTTTAAAAATCAATAAAAAATCTTACCGACCTCAAACTTTTTAACAGTAGCGTACATAAATGTAAAATAAATTTTAAGTGTTGTAAATCCCCACCATTTCTTTCACATTTAGCATAATTTTCAATCATATTTTTGACTTTAATAAACTTGTACAAATTTTTTTTCATGTACAAGTTTCCTTGTAGCATTATTAATATCAGATCGCAAAAGCCAATACATGAAAAAAGAAAATGCTTCTTAAAATAGTTTTAGTTTTGCACAGCATGTCAGACTGTAGGGCGCATCAATTTTCAAATAGTACTTCACATCAGTTAACTACATTATGGCACAGTTCTGGGACTATATTGAAGGGAATGATTTTAACAGATATTATATTTGGTAAGATTTCTCTTGTTGATGTTCATACTGCACAAACTGGGATGGAAACTATGTTCAAAGACATCAGGAGGGTGTTTGAAAGGTGTGTTTCAGGTGTGAGCTGTACCAGAGGCAGGATGAGAAGCAGGTGGCCGGTGGTTTGGGATCTCTGTGCTGTGCTGCTGTCAGGTTTCACTTCTGCAGACAATACCAGCTGGAACACCTGCGCGCACACACACACACACACACACACACTTTTATTAATGTGGGGTTCCAAGCACTTGCCACTGTAAAAGTGATCTACATTATCACCAGTCATCACGAGATCAGTCACACACACGCACAAACATCTGTGGTGTGGTGAGGCGAGAACCGTTACTTGTGCTGGTCTGCGGCCGACTTGTGAGGAAATGAGGCAGAATAAAGAGTGTAGATTTACTGCTGGGTAATCAGCTTTAAAGGTCAAACTCATCAGATGAGAGAGAGAGAGAGAGAGAGAGAGAGGGAAAGAGAGAGGGAAAGAGAGAGACAAGAATAAAGAGTGTAGATTTACTGCTGGGTAATCAGCTTTAAAGGTCAAACTCATCAGATGAGAGAGAGAGAGAGAGAGAGAGAGAGAGAGGGAAAGAGAGAGGGAAAGAGAGAGATAGAGAGATGGATAGTATACCTTTCCTTTGACGGTCACTCTCACGTATGTTGGCTGAACATCCACATCCAGCAGTGAGGTGTCCATATGCCTACGGCACAGATGAGACCAATGTGAGAGTGGATGCTGTTAGGAGAAAAGTTACTAAATGACAAATACACACAAAGTTTACTCAAAGAAAAAAAGAAAGTATACTGCTAAATCATGACTTAATCATTTTGTGCCGATTGTTGTGCAGGACAAGAGCTAGCTGGAGTGAGGGAGTGTGTCTGTACCTGTAAACATGTATTTCCAAATGCATGCAGTTGTTCTCATCCTCAGTGAGACTGAAGTCCAACCTTGGAGGTAGAGATCACATGAAATAAATATTTCTAAAACTCAAGCTGGTACTATAGTGTTTGAGTATGTGTATGAGCTCATGTGTATCTCTGGTTGGAGTGAGGCACTGTTGATGTATGATATATACTGTATCTCTCCTGTGACCTAGTTTAGCCATCTTACCTGTTTTTGATTTCCTGTTTCTCACTATAAATAGATTCAAGTTATCACTTGTGCTTTTATGGCTGTCTTGCTAGCCCTAGTCTCATCTAGCCAGACTTTTGACTGTTGGCATAAATTCTGGTCCACTTTACACATTATTCTGCCCACGCTCTCAGAAAAAAAAGGTACAACTGACACTGGGGTGGTACCCACTCAAAAGGTACGAATATGTACACTTTAGGTACTGACATGTATTCTTTAAGTAAGCTAATATGTACCTTAAATGTACGAAGATGTACCATTTAGGGATAAATGGGGTACAGAGATATACCTTTTAATTTTTGTACCTTAGAGTACTGCTCCAGTGACAGCGTTGTACCTTTTTTTTTTTTTTTGATAAGTCCATTTGTTTGCTTTGCCTCATTGAATTTTGACCTCATGCATGTTTTTGGACATAAGCATTTTGGATATATGCAGTTTTCCATTTTTGTGGATTCTGGGTCACTTTAAAATGGTGAGAGCTGGCTTCAGTCTGACTGACTGCAACACAATTTATTGTAGCCAGGGTCTGTCCACCACAATACAAAATCATGTTCAGGGTCTGTCCACCACAACACAAAATCATGTTCATAAGGTATGGAATTGTGCCTTAGAATTTGTTTGAGAAAATAAGCAGCAAGCAAAAGAAAATGTGTTTGACAGCTTTCTGTCAGCTGAGTTCTTCCTGTCTAAGTAGGACAGTCCTTGGCTAGAATAATCTGCAAATTGGACCGGACTGACGTTTGGCTACACATGAGTAGTGTGTTTGTGTTTTTTGTGTGTGTACTTGGGCTCGTTGATGTTCAGCACTCGTCCATCTGCAGTAATCAGAGTTCTAGGGGTTTTGGTTTTAGGCTTCTCTCTGTAGAAACACAGAATTGACTGCAGTAAGAAACATTGTTTACAGATGAGTGTTTACTATTGTCATTTTGCATTATTGACACACTATTTTCCTAATTAATGCTGTTCAGTTGCTTTGACACAATCTGTATTGTTAAAAGCGCTATATAAATAAAGGTGACTTGACTTGAATTGACTTGACAGGAAAAACATGCAAAAGCTTAATGTCTTTCTCTTCTTTATCTCATAAAAATGTAAAGATTGAGAAATGGGCATCACGGTGATATTTAGATATAGATACCATTAGTGATTTCAGTCCTCTTTTTCTTATGGTGCTTTTCCAGTGCATGGTACGGCTCGGTACGGTTCACTTTTTGGGGGTTTTCCACTGGGTACAGTACCTGGTACCTGGTACTTTTTTTAGTACCACCTCGGTTGGGGTTCCAAGCGAACCGAACCGTTACCAAAACGTGACGTGTAAACTCTGCTGATCACGTACTGGCCGGAGAGAATCGTCACTACCTGCATCACTGAACTTGTGACACAAACACAAAAGAACCGCTAGATTAAAAAAAAATAAATAAATAAAAAAATAAATAGAACCGCAAGATTTGAATCAGCACAGCCAGCGAAGGATAGAACGCAACTGTTTTGAACGAGCGCACCTTTTTTTAACAACCAAAAAGTGGCTGTTCCCCCTGTTGAGGAAGTACAGACGTTCCTCTCGTTGATAGCAGAGGAGCGGATCCAGCGAGAGCTTGATGGGGCAACGCGGAATGAAAAAGTTTTCGGCAGTAGAGGCGGCGCAACTATAACCACATGTGAATAATCCCGCCCACCCTAAAGCGATACTAAACTGCAGTGGAAACGCAAACCGAGCCGAACCGAGCCGTGCCGTGCCGTACTGAGCTGTACCGAGCCGAGTCGTACCACGCAGTGGAAAAGCGCCATAAGTAAGCAAGTACCTCTCTTTCTCTTTGACCCTTCTCTTGTCCTCCAGATGGCGATGGGCCTCTAGTCTGGATTCTGGTGTGAATGGGCATGGCTTTTCCCAGAATTCCTTCTCTTTATCCTCGGTGTGGGCCTTAGAGCTTGATTCTGGATTCTGATGAGTCCCGTTTTGGTTTTCAGAGAGCAATCTGTGTGAAATAATCATCACGGTTAAGGCTCATCAGAAGAAAAAAAATCACAGTTCTGGCTCAAAGCAGATAACGCTCTTTTTTACGCAAAACACCATAGTATGTTCATATTCAAAGAAATTTCTTCAAAATCAATTATATTATGAGGAATTTTCTGTGAATGTAGCTTTTCAAGAACCTTCAATAAGCTTTTCAAAAGAAAGTTTTAGGGTGAATCAGTATAAAATCTGTGTGTACTTTCTACTGTGTGAATTATACAGACTTCAATAAGTTTACTTTAATTTCTAAAAAGGTAAATTTCAGGGTACAATCTGTTAAAGTTTATCTAATACAACCCAAATAGTCTTTTAACTCTCCTAATTCAGTTATTCAAACTTCAGCTACCTTATAGACACTCACTGGTTTATTTGAGGATCCTCCTGCTTTTCTATTGTCTCTTTCAAACCACTTCTTTTTTGTTCCTCTCTTTTCTCTAAATACTCCGCCTCATGCTCTAAAACATGTCTCCTCACTGCATCCAGTTCCTGCAGGGCCTGAATACGCTCACCTCGCCTGATTTCTTTCCCATCCAACCACTGCAAAGCACAAAAGACAGTCGTTCATAAATAGCGCAAGGCTAAAAAAAATTTCTGTATATGTCTGTCTCAATGCAATACCTGTAGTTGAGGCAGACATGCCATCACATACTGTCTGTATCCGTGAAATTCAGTACAAGGGTTTCCCACCAGGTAGAGCTCTCGGAGAAGAACGTTCTGCTTCAGAGACTCCACACTGCTCAGCTTACCCACAAAATTCACCGTCAGGTCTAGCTTCTGTAAGCTCTCACAGCCTACACACATATATTACAGTTACATGCATACACGTGAACTGATTGACACAAAAATCAAGCCTGGTTAGAGCTGTAATACAGTATGTTTGCAACAAAATACCTATATTACACCACACTTTTCAAGCAAAACATTTCACAAAAAGAGAGCTGCTAATTTTCAAATGATGAACACATATACTGTTAAAATTAAGCATTTGAACATTTTCTGATTTGTCAGAATTGAATCATGTACATAATTCATATGATAAACTACACTTGTGGTTTCTCTGCTAGGACACTTATGTGAATTTGAGGAGAACTGCACATTCGCTAAAAACAATGTTGGGACCAGTTTATATATATATATATTTCTGAGTAGGACTTGGACTGCCCCTGTGTTGTGTTCCATGTCTTGTGTTTTGCTCCCCATGACCCAGTTATCATGTACATAATTCATATGATAAACTACACTTGTGGTTTCTCTGCTAGGACACTTATGTGAATTTGAGGAGAACTGCACATTCGCTAAAAACAATGTTGGGACCAGTTTATATATATATATTTCTGAGTAGGACTTGGACTGCCCCTGTGTTGTGTTCCATGTCTTGTGTTTTGCTCCCCATGACCCAGTTTCCCTCATGTTGATTTGTGTTCTTTGATTTCAGGTGTTCCCTCATTAGTTTCCATGTTTGTTGATGAATTACTCCACCTGTTTCAGTTCTCCCTGATTACGTTCCCTGTGTTTATAAGCCCAGTGTTTCCTATGTCTAGCTTCCTGTGTTAAACGCCATCTCTGTGTGTGTTACCCTGTTCATTAAAGTTTGCAAAGTTGCGTTACTCCTGCGTCTCCTTCCGAAAGTAGAGTCATTATAGTTAAAATTGTATACAAATATTTGTATTACCTGACATAAAATAAATGTTAACTTAAATAGAATTACAAAAAAAAAAACTTGCCAAGGAAACAGCTCTCATTTTCATATAACTTGATGTACTAAAATAACTCAAACTGAAACAAAAATTACTAAAAAACAGAAATATTTTAAAAAAACTAATGCACAACAATCCACAAAATTGCTGAAACTTGCCAAATTCACTCTCTCTCTCTCCGTTACTCCTGCGTCTCCTTCCGAAAGTAGAGTCATTATAGTTAAAATTGTATACAAATATTTGTATTACCTGACATAAAATAAATGTTAACTTAAATAGAATTACAAAAAAAAAAACTTGCCAAGGAAACAGCTCTCATTTTCATATAACTTGATGTACTAAAATAACTCAAACTGAAACAAAAATTACTAAAAAACATAGAAATATTTTAAAAAAACTAATGCACAACAATCCACAAAATTGCTGAAACTTGCCAAATTCACTCTCTCTCTCTATATATATATATGAAAGTCACCTTCTAAATTCTCGATGACTTCTATGTTGTTCAGTGCCAGATTTAGATACTCCAGCTTCTTTAGTCTGCCCACATTTTCTGCATAAAAGTTAAAAGCATATGAATAGCCATGCGTTTAGTTGTGTTCCCACTGATATGTACAGGAATGTTTGCTTACAGGAACGTTACCTATCTTTGGGATGAGGTTGTTCTGCAAGTAGAGGATTTTGAGGTCTCTGCACCATTTGTCGATATGCTCGATCCTCTCGATGTCCTGCTGATGGAGGGAAACCTCCTCCAGGGAAAAGATCTCCCCATTATTGTGTTCTGCTCTGCGGCGGATCAGATCCTCACTGACTGATCAGAAAGCAGGGAAAGAGAGGATTAGTTTACCAACAGCAAAACCGCTAAAAAAAATTATTTGTGAAGAATCATTTATTTAAAGAGGCATATAATACAATAACTGTTTTATTATATGAATAAATTAAAATGGTCTTTATATTAGGAATAAAGCACTTACTGCGGACCATGACTTGCTCGCTCAAGTGTGTTTTGCGTTGCTATAGAAACGGGCACGCTGCAGAAGCTCGTGCTTATGTTTCCAGGCCTATCCTTTGAAACGTTCCAGCCGAGCAAAACAGCCGAGAATTAATTTCGACAATAGCAGTCCTAATCTTCACTAGCACTGTGTAATCGTGACACACGGCTGAACAACAAGTTTATTGGCCATTTATCAACAAAACGCTCCAGTTGCTCAGTTTATATTCAAGTAGCAACTCTGCCACCTAGCGGTCAGGGTGAACAATAACAGTCAAAGAAATCTATTGATTTTGGTGATGCTGAGTGAAGGATGTAACAACATTCTTCTGGAGTAGGGGAACTAAATGTTTTAGACATATTTTTAAATCACATAATGTCTGTCAATTCCAATTGTTTCAGAATTGGTGGGGACATTGATCTGGTTCGCCCGCAGATCTGGCAACAGATTCATCGAATCCAGGAATCCACGGAAAACACAGAATAAACATGTTTTCCACATTTTTGAAAATGTTAGTATCATTGTTGGGATAGTTGACAGTAGCCATTGATTTCCATAGTATGGAAAAAATACTGCAGATGTCTAGTGGCTTCTGTTTGGTTACCAACATTCTTCAAAATATCATCTTTTGTCTTAAACAGAACAAAGGAACTCATACATGTTTGGAACAAATGGAGGGTGAGTAAATGATGACAGCATTTTCATTATTGGGTGAACTATCCCTTTAAGTTCAAATTTCATATGCCTACATGAGAATTAAATGTGAGTATTCCTCATGCTCCAGATTCAAATAATATTGGCAGTATTGACAAGAATGAGAGACTTAAGAGAGTTGCCCTTGCAGTAATGTTTACTGAGTGAACAGTACCCAGCATTACAGAGTGATTCCTGTGGTAAAACATAATACAACTAGAGAAAAACACACACAATGTGAAAATACACAACAGTCAGGGAACTTTTAAAAGCTGGTCAAGTAAAATATCTGCTGGAGAAATCATTATACATTTATTTATACTGTATTGCTTGGTGTAGTATTCATACCTGTTGATATTGGTCAACAGAGTAGACTAAGTGCTAGTTTGCTGTAGATTACAAAAAATCTCTTTCAAAATCTGCTGCAAAATTGACAGAAATTGTATAGATAAAATAAACACAATAAACGAAATTTACATAGATTGCTCTTACATACGAAATCTCAGAGAAAATGATTGTATATTTTTCCTGCCCTTTTGAAAATAAATCAAGGATTACATTTTACTGAAATACAACACGTATAGTAATTAATCACTGAATGTGCTAAAGTAGAAATTTCATCAATCTTGTGAAGACAGTATATATTGTTTGGACTGTTACTGTCATTGATGACTCTTCCATATTCCATATACATGAAGTTCTCTACAATCATTATTTTTTTATTCAGAAATCTGGCATGCGTTATTTCCACAGAGTTCAGCAGACTTCAGAACGTCTTACTGTTGCTGATTTATTTTGGAGCTCGAACTTCTAATATGCAGTTTTATTTGCTGAATCACTTGAATCATCTATATTTTTAGATCACACAGTTTAACCTTTGATTCTGTTCTGGAAAAGAATACAGATAGTGAATTGAAATTAAACCCAGCATAGAGAGGCTGAGTGAATGTGGTGTGGACTCTGTGAATGAGGGTCATTGTGTCAGAGACGCTGTAGAAGGACAGAGTTCCTGCACTGTGATCCACATACACTCCTATTCTAGAGGAGCTGGAGACTACTGGGAGTTCAGTCCCTTCGTTATTGTGCCAGAATGAGCAACGAGAGTCAGAGCAGAACAAACACCAGGACTGATCATTACAACCAAACTCACTCTCCTTTCCCCGTCCCTTCCTGCTGATTCTCTTACATGACACTGATATACCCACCCAACCACTCCACTCAACCTCCCAGTAACAGCGTCCACACACACTTTCTCTACACAACACTTGTGACCAGTGATCAAATCTGTCTGGATGATCTGGATACGGCTGGACTTTATTAGTGTACGCAATCACTCTGTTCCCCTCAGACAAACAGAGAAGTTTGTTCACTGTGTTTAAATCCACATTGAGCTGACGTGAATCTAATAGAGACAGAGCATATAATACACATGTAAATCAGGAAATCTAAACTTCACTCATTAAAACTTTTTATAGACAGTAACATGGTTAAAGTGAAGGTAACAGAGAGCCGGTACTTTTTATATCAAGTGACGTGACTCTCGCTGTAATTGACGTCATAAAACTGTGTCTACGTGAGTCTCTTTGTTCTTTAGTTGCACAATAGAATTGCAAGTCGTAGAATAATTCATGACTCATTTATTGGCTCTAGTTCTGTGTTCATAAAAAAAACTTGTTCTGATTAAATACTGATGGAATATAACTGATTTGAATCTCATGTGAAATAAAAATCATGATTGATGTTTGTGTATTTAATGGAGTTTAGTCTGCATGTTTCAGTCTGTTGTTGAATTTCATTATAGTAGGTTTAAATGCGTTTAGTCTTGGTGTGTGTTTCTTTGAGACTTACATTGTAGAAACTCCTTCCTGGTTTTGGGCTCAGGGGTAGAACTTTTCATAATATCTGTTACTATGGAAACCAATGATTTATTGTAATTCAGGGAAACTAAATCAAAACCATGTCAGATTCCGATATGCTTTGTACTTCTACACAGTGTTATATGATGAATGACACACTTCTCTTATAAAAGAAAGATTCATTGTTTTACCTTTACTAGATAACGTTTTTATCTCCTCTCTGCAGAAATGTTCCAGTTTCTCTCTCATTTGAATTATGGATTTTTCAACCATCAAAAGAGAGACAAGAACTGAGAGTGATGCTGGGTGAGTCTGTAGATCCAGGAGGGACAGAGAGAGACTGGAAACACTACAGACACAAAGACACAAAACACCAGCTAAAGACAGAAACATTTGACAGAAACAATCTTTGTACAACATGCTCTTCCCTTCCTGAAGACCACTGTCCTGTTTGTCAGATCTCTGTTACCTGGAGGAAATAAATGTGATTGTCTGTGTGTGAAAGATGCTCCAGCTCAGCGTCTCTCCTCCTCAGATCTTCAATCTCATTTTTCAGTTGCTCCAATAGTACTTCAGCTTGACTCAATGCAGATGTTTCTTGAGCCCTGATCAGTTGTGTCACCTCAGAGCAGCTTCTCTCAATGGAGCGGATCAGCTCAGTAAAGATCCTCTCACTGTCCTCCACTGCTGCCTGTGCAGAGCGCTGTTAGGACACGGAGAGAGAGAAGCATTAGATTCAGTCCATTCACTCAGCTCTTACTGTTACCTCACTCAGCCTGTTCCCCACAGTGGGCTTCAGTGGGACTGAAAGAGCTCCAGCACTGGCTCCTCACTGCCTGACTGGAGGAGAGTCCACACTGAGTCTGAAACAGCTCTTCAGCAGCCAGCAGCTGTTCTTCTGCTCAAAACTCACCTTGTGAGACTCTACAGACTTTCTCAGCCTCTGAATCTCCTCCTTTCTTTTCTCGATTTTTTTGGCGGAGTTTTCTCTGGGTTTCTTCTAACTGTCTCTGTAGAAATAACAAACACGTTCAAAGTCCATTTGTCATATGCTCTTCAGATGACAACTAATTACAGCTGTCCCTATGTATGAGACTGCTACGAAATGAATATTTACAAAGTAAAACAAATATGGTGATAAACTAAATGATTACATAATAGTATTATCATTGTTTAGAACTACTCAGTCATCTTTTATTATGTAGCTGTTATGGAATCATAAATATTTGTATTTAGTACAAATAGGTCTAGCAGTGTCTTTTAGTTCATACCTGTTTCTCTGTCCACTCAGCTACAGCAGATACAGTCTTGTGGTTTTTGTGCACATCCATTGTACACAAATAACATACACAGTGCTGGTCAGTACAACAAAAAATTTCCAGCAGTTTATCATGTAGAGGGCAGATCATCTCCTGCAGTCGTCCAGTGGCGTCCATCTCTTTATGTCGCTTTCCTGAGTAAAATTCTTCATCCCGTTTAAAATGATTTTGACAAAAAGATTCTAGACACGTCAGACAAGACTTGATGGCTTTGTTTTTGTCCCCAGTACAGATGTCACACTCCAGATCCAGCGAAACACTGAGCAGGACGAGCAGCTTGGAGTTTTGTCTTCTTGAGTTTTTCCAGCACTGCAGCCATCATGGTGTTTTTACCTAAAACAGGTCTTGGAGTGAAGGTCTGTCTGCACTGAGGGCAGCTGTAGACTCCCTTCTGATCATCCTGATCCCAGCAGCCTGTAATACAGCTCATACAGTAACTGTGTCCACAGGGAATGGCCACTGGATCTTTCAGTAGATCCAGACAGACGGGACAGACAAACTGATCCTGAGCCAAAGAAACACTGGATTCTGCCATTTTAATGCTCAACAATTGATCACATATAGTTTCTCTGAACTGAGCTGTTTCCTGGTTTTGTGTTTAAGAATCATGCGCATACGGGTGTGCCAATAAGATAATAAAAAGTGAAACAATATAGGACAGCCTCAAATACAGCCTCAATATAAACTGAGTGTAAGAATGCAAAGTTACAGTGAGCCAGTAGAGGGCACTGTCTCAGACACTATCAACACATACAGTACATCCCTCCACTGTCCAAAATGCTCATCATATTTAGGGTCACAGCAACTATCAACACATGAAAGCAAATCCATGTCAGTCCGTCCGAAGAGGCAAAGAAGGCTTTGAGTATTTTTTAATTAGAATTTTTTAAATCATGTTTTAACTGATTTACCCAGTAATGTGCATAATTCAGATGTGTTGTATTAGTGATTAGTGAGATTGATGCGGCATTGATTATCAAGACTATTTTAATAGGCCTACTGTATATCAGGGGAATATCATTTGTGTACATGAGCATAATTATTAGCAAATATATGAAAACCTGCTGAAATATGTTATTGGTTCAATGATAAATATGATTGTACATATCAGCCGCCACAAAAAAATACCACTGCAGTATTTAAAGAATATACACTAGAATCTAAATTCTTCTCAACACAACCACACATTGCCCCTGACACGATTTACTCACTCTGGTGTTGTTCCAAACCAATGTGGCTGACTTTCTTCTCTGGAAAAAAATACTTTTTTTTTTGGACAAATATTCGGGTTATTGCAAATGTCATGCTCCAAAACAACAAAAATACTGTAAAAGTGGACTTTATTATTCACTTATAAATGTGTTCAATTTAAAGACAGGAGAGCTGCTGTAACAAAGAAAATATTACTGGGATTCTGAAAACAACAGCATGTGATATGTCTTTCCCATAAAGCCTGGTGGCAGCAACATGGATTTGATTGATTTATTTGAACATAAGCAAGATATTAACTGATTTAACTACTTTATTACTTATATCAAGCTATTTCATTTCAAAGAGGAATTATTAGATACACTCATTTAACAGTGAGTTGTTACAAGGGTCTCTCTCTAGTTCAAATGTCACACGTCTAAACAAGAAGTAAATATTCAATGTTTTTTCATGCTCCAAAAAGGAAGAAGAAAATCACCCCAAAAATATAGACAAGAATGAGAGAGTTGAGAGAGTTGCCTTGGCAGTGATGTTTATTGAGTGAACTGTACCCAGTGTTACAGAGTTTTTGTAGTAAAACGGAATACATCAGCAGAAACCCACAAAAAGTGACAATACACAAAATACAGGGAGGTTTTATGACTCCTATTAAATCTAATCAAGCAAAATATATTTTGACTTACTGATACTGATCAACAAAGTAGACCAATAAGCTCTAGCTTGCTCGTTAACTATTACAATTTAGGTGTCTGTTGCAAAACTTACAGAAATTGTCTAGATCAAATAAACTAAATTTTACTGAAATAGATTTTAATGTATTTATATAATGTATAATGAAATACATTTTACTGTGGATTGTTGAATGTGAAATTTCATCAGCCTCTGAAGACTTGAACATACACAGTGTAGCCTGATATTATACTATTCTGTCAAAGTCGATTTTAATATTCATTTATTTTTTATACTCACCAGTCATTGTTAGATCATATCAGAAGATATTTTTTTCAGAAAGCTGCCAAGTTTTTTAATGAGAGATGATCAGTGTTGATTTATTTATTAGAAAGTAAAAGACTTCAGTATCCAAGTTGCTGATTTATCATGAAGCTTAAACTGTTAATATGCTATTTTATTTGTAGAATGAAGTTGTATCTTATTTATAACTTACATAGTTTAACTTTTGTTACACTTTTACATAATGAACTGAACTCAAACCCAGCATAGAGAGGCTGAGTGAATGTGGTCTGGACTCTGTGAATGAGGGTCATTGTGTCAGAGATGCTGTAGAAGGACAGAGTTCCTGCACTGTGATCCACATACACTCCTATTCTAGAGGAGCTGGAGACTACTGGGAGTTCAGTCCCTTTGTTATTGTGCCAGAATGAGCAACGAGAGTCAGAGCAGAACAAACACCAGGACTGATCATTACAACCAAACTCGCTCTTCTTTCCCCGTCCCTTCCTGTTGATGCTCTTATATGACACTGATATATACACCCAACCACTCCACTCAACCTCCCAGTAACAGCGTCCACACACACGCTCTCTACACAACACCTGTGACCAGTGATCAAATCTGTCTGGATGATCAGGATACGGCTGTTCTTCACGAGTGTATTCAATCACTCTGTTCTCTTCCGACAGACAGAGATTCTTATTTACTGTGTTTAAGTCCAGAGTGGGTTGATGAGAATCTAATGGAGATAGAGCATGTAATCCACATGAAATTCAGCAAATTTCAATCATTAAAATAATACTTAAGTTTTACTTAGCTTTTTATGGACCGTAAAACTGTTTAAGCTAAGATAAAAGTGAGTTTATGAATTGTTAGAGTCTGTCTTTAGTTGCAAATTAGAAATTATATTTTGATCTTAGGGTGATTATGTATATATATATATATATATACAGTATATAAGCTGCCGTTGCATGATCCATATGGATGCTGCACATTGGTTGTGTTTGAGGAGAAAAACTGATTCAATATTAAAGGTTAACTGATTTGAATAAAGTCTCATGTGAAATTAGAAGATTTATTCATGAACTGATGTTTGTTCATAGTTATGTATTTTAAGGAGTATTTTTTATTTTGCAATTTTATTATAGAGTGGGTTAAAACCTGTTCAGAGAGACTTACATTGAAGGAACTCCTCCCTGGTTTTGGGCTCAGAGGTGGGAATGATCACAATGTATGTTACTACGGAAACAGATCTGTATTATAATTCACATACTGTATAACGAGAAACTATTAAAACCATGTCACATTCAGATATTGATATGCTTTGTACATAACAAATATTACATTATTACATTATACTGTATGACCTATTTTTCTCATAAAAGGATGAGTTAGTGTTTTACCTCTACCAGATATCTTTTCTATCTCCTCCCTGCAGAAATTCTCCAGTTTTTCTCTCAGATGAGACACAGATTTACCAATATCATCAAAAGAGAGACGAGAACTGATAGTTATTTTGGGCGAGTTTGTAGATCCAGGAGGAACAGAGAGAGACTGGATACTCTATACAAAGACACAAAACACCAGCTAAAGACAGAAACATTTGATAGAAACAAAAATCTCTGAACAACATGCTCTTCCCTTTCTAAAGATCACTGTCCTGTTTGTCAGATCTCTGTTACCTGGAGGAAATGGATGTGATTGTCTGTGTGTGAAAGTTGCTCCAGCTCAGCGTCTCTCCTCCTCAGATCTTCAATCTCCTGCTCCAGTTGCTCCAGTTGTCCTTCAGCTCGACTCACTGCAGCCTTTTCCTGATCTCTGATCAGCTGTGACACCTCAGAGCGGCTTCTCTCAATGGAGCGGATCAGCTCAGTAAAGATCCTCTCACTGTCCTCCACTGCTGCCTGTGCAGAGCACTGTTAGGACACAGAGAGAGAAGCATTAGAATCAGTACATTCACTCAGCTCTTACTGCTACCTCACACAGCCTGTTCCCCACAGTGGGCTTCAGTGGGACTGAAAGAGCTCCAGCACTGGCTCCTCACTGACTGACTGGAAGAGAGTCCTAACTGAGTCTGAAACAGCTCTTCAGCAGCCAGCAGCTGTTCTTCTGCTCAAAACTCACCTTGTGAGACTCTACAGCCTCTCTCAGCTTCTCAAGCTCCTTCTGTCTCTCCTGGATTCTTAGCTGTTTTTTTCTTTGCATCTCACCCAGCTGTCTCTGTAGGAATAACAAATAATCATGAACCTGAATCATGAATAATACTGCATGCTAAAAACAAGTAAATAGCTATACTTAAGGATAAATATATCAGTTTACCTGTTTCTCAGTCCTCTCTGCTGCAGCTGATACGGTCTCGTGGTTTTTGTGTTTATCCATTGTACACAAATAACATATACACTGCTGATCAGTACGACAGAAAATCTCCAACAGTACGAGAAACTATTAAAACCATGTCACATTCAGATATTGATATGCTTTGTACATAACAAATATTACATTATTACATTATACTGTATGACCTATTTTTCTCATAAAAGGATGAGTTAGTGTTTTACCTCTACCAGATATCTTTTCTATCTCCTCCCTGCAGAAATTCTCCAGTTTTTCTCTCAGATGAGACACAGATTTACCAATATCATCAAAAGAGAGACGAGAACTGATAGTTATTTTGGGCGAGTTTGTAGATCCAGGAGGAACAGAGAGAGACTGGATACTCTATACAAAGACACAAAACACCAGCTAAAGACAGAAACATTTGATAGAAACAAAAATCTCTGAACAACATGCTCTTCCCTTTCTAAAGATCACTGTCCTGTTTGTCAGATCTCTGTTACCTGGAGGAAATGGATGTGATTGTCTGTGTGTGAAAGTTGCTCCAGCTCAGCGTCTCTCCTCCTCAGATCTTCAATCTCCTGCTCCAGTTGCTCCAGTTGTCCTTCAGCTCGACTCACTGCAGCCTTTTCCTGATCTCTGATCAGCTGTGACACCTCAGAGCGGCTTCTCTCAATGGAGCGGATCAGCTCAGTAAAGATCCTCTCACTGTCCTCCACTGCTGCCTGTGCAGAGCACTGTTAGGACACAGAGAGAGAAGCATTAGAATCAGTACATTCACTCAGCTCTTACTGCTACCTCACACAGCCTGTTCCCCACAGTGGGCTTCAGTGGGACTGAAAGAGCTCCAGCACTGGCTCCTCACTGACTGACTGGAAGAGAGTCCTAACTGAGTCTGAAACAGCTCTTCAGCAGCCAGCAGCTGTTCTTCTGCTCAAAACTCACCTTGTGAGACTCTACAGCCTCTCTCAGCTTCTCAAGCTCCTTCTGTCTCTCCTGGATTCTTAGCTGTTTTTTTCTTTGCATCTCACCCAGCTGTCTCTGTAGGAATAACAAATAATCATGAACCTGAATCATGAATAATACTGCATGCTAAAAACAAGTAAATAGCTATACTTAAGGATAAATATATCAGTTTACCTGTTTCTCAGTCCTCTCTGCTGCAGCTGATACGGTCTCGTGGTTTTTGTGTTTATCCATTGTACACAAATAACATATACACTGCTGATCAGTACGACAGAAAATCTCCAACAGTTTCTCATGTTGAGGGCAGATCATCTCCTGCAGTTGTCCAGTGGCACCCATTAGATTGTGTCTCTTACCTTTGAAGAAAGTTTCATGTTGTTCAAGATGATTTTGACAGTAAGAGTTCAGACACACCAGACAGGATTTGATGGCTTTGTTTTTGTCCCCAGTACAGACGTCACACTCCACATTTCCAGATCCAGGGAAACATTGAGCATTACGAGCAGCTTGGAGTTTTGTCTTCTTGATTTTCTCCACCACTTCAGCCAGCATGGTGTTTTTACCTAAAACAGGTCTTGGAGTGAAGGTCTGTCTGCACTGAGGGCAGCTGTAGACTCTCTTCTGATCATCCTGATCCCAGTAGCCTGTAATACAGCTCATACAGTAACTGTGTCCACAGGTAAGCGCCACTGGATCCTTCAGTAGATCCAGACAGATTGAACAGTTAAATTCTTCCAGAGACCATGAAGTACTGGCGTCTGCCATTTTGCTGCGTAGAGACATGTACAACTGCCTAACTTTCGTTTTCTCCAAACTGAGGCGTTTCCCGTGTCGTGTACAGTAAGGTTATAAAAGATCATATGTAGAACAGCGCCATAATAAGCAGACTCGATAATACTTTTACTTAAACTTTCTGAATCTTGAACGTTTATGAAATGGGGTTTGAAAATGGGATTTGATATTGTTCATTATTAAAAGAACACAATTGAGATTGTAAATATATAACAAAGATTCTACTGATATTTGGATCACACACTAGTAATTAAAGAAAAGACCCTTTTAGGGCCCACGTCACAGTTATGTCACCGCGCTAGCTGGAGGCAAAACAAAGGGGAAACTGGACATTGCCCCTTAAATTATCAAATTTTCATAAACAAGCACTTTTGGCCTGGCACCTTATATATAAGCACAATTTTAGTCCTCATCGGTACTTTATTTGGAATAATTGCGACATTCTTTATAAAAATAAGTCATTGTTATTCCCAGATTGGGTGAATAATAATTTTATTTTGGTCTTATTTTATAATTAATCAATGTTGATGGACACTTGTATTCATATTCAGAGTTTTTGAACAAGTATAACATACCTGTCACTCCATGAGAGTTTGCTATAGTAATGGATGCCATTCCTTATGGAGCAAGACTCAGCTAGATTGCTCATCCTTTTGATACACTGATTGGGAATATTAGTTTTTTTTATCTAACTCTTCTGGTCGGAACAGAAGAATTAGACAGCTATTCCAGAATGAGATTGCTTCTCTGTCGTACATTGTGTCCTACTGGAATGGCCAGTTTATCAACATTAAGTTTATCTTTTTGTGGTGCTGAAGATGAATCTATTTCTCATCTCTTCTGGGAATGCTCATATACAAGAATGTTCTGGATGGATTTCTGTATTTTTGTACGCACATTCACAAAGTTTTTCTTTGTTATACAAAGATGATTTATTTGGTCAGCACAATTTTGATAAAGATGCAAAGGACCAATATTTCTTGATAAATTTGTTTATTTTTCTAGCGAAATTTTTCTTACATAAATGTAAATTTCAGGGTGCTAAGCCTTACTTTTTTATTTTTCATAAGGAACTTAAATCCTATCTGGACACTCTCCTTACATCCAGCAACTCCAAAGCCCCTAAAACTGTCTCACTGTGTCATTTGTACGATATTTTCCTGATTTTGTAACCTGCATTTGTACTCTCAATTGTATGTACCCCTGGCATTGTTGGTGTATGTTCTTAGCAATGCAAGAAAAAAAAGAAGAAGAAAAAAAAGGGGAAAACTGGAGGCGGCCATTTCAAACCAGCGCAGATTCAGCTACATAAGGTGCTTAAAACATCGTCTTATTGTGATGTTGGGTGCCAGAATCGACGTAGTAGAGGCTCCAATTTTAAAGCATACCTGCTGCCACCGCCAGACAAAAAAAAAAACCGACGACAGCTGTGGTTAAATGCGATAAAACGTTATCAGCGAGCGGACTGGACAGAAACGATAGTCAAAAATGCTCGCGTCTGCAGCGCATACTTCTTGTCAGAAAAGGTTAAATAAAGTATTGTCTTTTGTTGTTATGTATTATGGTTTGTGTTACGCGTCTAAAGATTTCTTATGCATGTCCCGTATGAAGTAATGTCTGTGTGCATGTGCAGTAGCCTACTAGTACAAACATAGAAATCATTTTTAAGCACTTGCTGTTGAACGTCCACTAGATGACAGTGCCGTACAGAAACCCCGTTTGCGAGCTGTAGTGTTCCAGTGTTCCAGTAGAGGGCGCTCTCACACACGGTGGAATTTTCCATGTCTGCCTGTTTGTGCCAAACGCATGATACAGCACATTCTAGCGCTCAAGCAACTCGACACACTCATGTAAGATCATTCAAAGATATAAAATATATTCTTTCTGATTACAAAAATCAAAACAGCTCAGATACACCCAGTGTATTATAACACGCAGTATTCAACACTCCGATAAAGCTTAAGAGCAGCTGTAAATGCATGACACCTGTACATGTAAATTCATTTATTTACATAGAAGTTAAAAAGTAAGAATTTTCTAGAGAGAGAGGAAGAAACCAAAGTAGCGCTGAAAGATATAACTTGCATTATTGATGAGTATACCCTGCTGAAACCATCTTTAAGTAGGTTAAGCTGCTTTTATGTGGTTCAAACTGGTCTCCCAGTTGGGCCCAGCTGGTGTTCATGTGGTTTAGCTGGTTAGCAAGCTGGTCTCCCAGCTTTATCATTTGAAAAGTGGCTAAAACCCATCTGAAGCAGCCAACAGACCAGCCTAACTAGGCATGGAGATCATTCAAAGCATCTAATGCTGATACTTTAGAAAAAGTGCAACACAAAATTCTCACTGGCTTGGTCACTGACTTGATTTGTTGCATGAATCTTATTATTATTTTAAGGTTGAAAAACTGCAATCTATTTGGGGACATTTCATAGACTTCTACTGGTTTTATTTACAGCTCTAAATACCACAGCCGAACCCTAACTCTTTTGTCGGATTTAGGGCATTTCTGGATACACATTTTTAGGTACACACATACACAATGAATAGTGCTTCTCAAAATGCAGGTCTGACCATGTAGGTAGGTCATATACACTTACAAAAATATTTTATTAAAAATAGATGTCAGCACTCTGTACAGTGTTAAAGAAGGGCAGGGATGTTGTATTAACATCAATCTAATAGAGATTAATTGAAAACATAAGCTCTTTAAATATTAAACCAAATCCATTTTCTGCCCAGCCTACACAGAATAGTACATCCTTGAAACATAAACTTGATTGGCTGTAAGTGAAGATAAAGTCATGATGACTAGCAGTCTGAGAAACAGAAGACACAAACGCACACACCGGCATCTTAACAGCTGAAATATGAGGACTTCTGTTCAGTTAATGCCACCTGTCTAATTTAGCGTATATGCACTCTTAATTACTCACAAAAGCCTCCTTTCTTTCACAATTCTCTTCTACTGTTATAAGCAAAGACAAATCGCTGAGATTTAAAATAATATACAATATTACATCAAAAGCAACATTTGTGACATTCACCTAAGTAACATGTTCACAGTTCATCGTTACACCATTTTCCTTTGTTTATGCAAAAGTCATGTACTGTTCCTCATCTTATATGAATTGGAGCACAAATAAACAAAGCATTAAAGCTCAAGAGTAATTTCTCTGCCTCTAGCTTCCAAAAATGGATTTGCAAAAATAATAAACATGTTCAAACAGGTTTCCAGAGCACTCCCCCATCTTTCATTGGTTAAACAAACATAGCTCCGCCTCAAAATCACCCCATTGGTTGAGGCAATGTTGCTATGCTCAAACAAACAGAGCAGTCAACCTTCAAATGGCTTGTTTATAGTTTGTCTCTACATATTGAGATAGTATAGTAAAACATTTTAACAAATTATTAATGTTGAAAACGTCATTTTACAGCCAATTAACGGAGGTGTGCTCATTCTAAAGATTGAATAAAAGAGTACTAAATTAATAAATCTGTAATAATAATAATAAAGGGAGTTAGGAGTAGTCTTAAAGGGACAGTTCACCCAAAAATTAACATTCTCATCATTTACTCACCCTCATGTAATTCCAAAACTATGACTTTCTTCTGCAGAAAACAAAAGAAGATATTTTGAAGAACTGGTTTTGTCTACACAATGTAAGACAGTGAGGTCCAAAACAACACTTCCCTCCACTGTCTTGCACTGTATGGTCAAAAAAAAACAATGAGACACTTTTTAAAATCTTCCTGGTGGTAACCCTGACGACGGGGAGCGGATCTGATATGCTGGCATGTCTCCTGTGGCAGCTGCATGTACAAATATACACCAAAATGCATTATTTGACAGATAAATGGGTAACATTTTAATTAATCATAGTAACATTAATCCATTAGAAATTAAAATGTTAATGTTACCAATAAATGGTCAAAGGTGTAACAAACAATATTTTTTAAATGTTATCTGTCTTAACATCTCTGTCTTAAGATCAGTGGTGACATATATATATATATATATATACTCGTGCGAAGACATCAAAAAAGTAATTAAAATAATAATAATAATTTTATTCATGAAATGTATTATTATTACTATTATTTCCAAACATATGGAAGCAAACAAGAGTCCACAAAGTAAGTTTTTAAAATAGGAAATAAAAATGATCATTATTTTTGCAATTCTGGTTCTTGTGCATAATTACATGTAATTACAAGTGTATAAGTAATTCATTAATTACATAATTACAAGTGTATGATTTATTATTATTTTTGATAATAATTATATATTTTTTTAAAACTTTTTTCCAACCATATGGGAGCAGTGTAAGTAATAAGTTGTTATTTTGAGTAAATAGCATATATTATTTTATTTATTTATTGCAGTTCTGTTTAGTGCTAAAACTAGAGAAGAAAGACCCTTACTGAAAATTATCCATTGACCGGGTATATTTCATCTGACCAATAAAAAGGCACATAACACTGAATCTAACCAATCAGCTGTGACTTCTATTGGGACCAGGCTTAAAAAGCAAGTCTAATTGGATTCGTTAGTTTATGCAATAAATCCAAAACAATATCAACAAGCAGTTACATAAAAGACTTCACATCCACTCAATCGACACAACATTAAAAACACCTAAATCAACAATGAAAAAGCACATTTAAGTAGGCTACAACAAAAAAGTTGCTGGTACTGTACAATACAGTCAGTTTTAATGCTGCTATCAGACAATGTTCCCAGCAGTAATGTCCTTCAATAAACTGGATATGATTTGACTTGATGTGTATGTGTGTGCGTTTGTTATCAGAAAATATGACAAAATGCTGACGTCACCACATGCGTCGTTGCCCAAACCCCCACCCGCCTCTCCGCCTCTCCCTCTCCCTTCGTCTCAGCTTCGGCCGGCTTCCAGGAAACAGACTGACGTCAAACAGAAAGTCCCTCCCCCCTCTCATTCTCTCGCTGCTTTTGTCTGTCTCTCTCTCAATGATTCATGTGTGTGAATAGACAGGCAGATTTGGCAGCCTGATTTCGTAAAACACAAAATGTCAATGAGTGTGTTTATGACTGAGAAGAAAGTTTCAACCACATAAAAAGAAACAACCAAAAGAAGCACAAAAACATGTGTCATTCTTCCACTGTATGTAGACTGATTTTCTCAGAATGTTTACAAACTTTTGCACACGATAAAACTTTTTATTAGCATTGCAGGAACCTAATACATCAACAAACACTTATTAACAGTAATATTCACTGTATTTTTTATTATTACAGCCTATTGTTATTATGTTAATTACATTACTTTTGAAATTGCTGACATTTTCTGCAGTGACAACCTATACTCCAACTAAAAATGTAAAAGCGTTTCATAACTATTGTCATCTATATATTACATACTTTATAATCTTTATCATAATTACTATATTAAAAATTATACTTATTATTATACTTGCATTATTATCATATGAACTCATATTAATTGAGAGATTACACAGGATCATTTAAAAATTACTAAAAAAAAGTGAAAAGTAACTAAAACTCAACCAAATGTCCCATATTCAATAAAAAAAACAATACAATGAAATTCTCCTTTTTCATCTTTAGCTGCTACTATTTACCAGTAGTAAATTACTTATTTAGTTAGTTACTTATTTACCAAATGAAAAAATACAAAACTTCAGGAATGCATAAAACATAAATACATTAGCATCACACTGGCTTTTCCCTTATAAAACACACACACACACACACACACACGCGCGCGCGTGCACACACACACACACACATACACACTCTATCTCACCTGACTCCGTCTCTTCCCCAGTCACTGCCATCTCTATGCTGTAGTAATCCAGTTGTAATTGTCTTTTGAGCGCTATCTTCAATGTTTCCTCTTTATTTCCTCTTAAAGCTCTCTCTTCCTTCCAGCTGGTTGAGTGAGTTTCTCTCTCATACACTCTTTCTGACTGTCTTAGTTTGAGTTGTGACACTAAGTGTTTTGCCTTTAACTCTCCCTCCCTCTTTCTCTCTCTCTCCCTCCCTCTCTCTCTCTCTCTCTCTCTCTCTCTATCAGATTACTATTAAGAGCATTGACATCACTATGACATCACGGCAGTCTCACAGGGAAATAACACACTGTCTCTGGAGAATGCCCTCCCCACACGTGTGTGTGTGTGTGTGTGTGTGAGTGTGTGTGTGTGTGTGTGTGAGTGAGTGAGTGAAAGAGGACACTTGCTTTGTAATAAAACATCCATGCTTAAATTGGTGGCCTGAGGAAAATTAAAACTGACTTCTAATGAACTGTGCAATTGCATGGAATTTAAATATTTAAGTTGATAGTAGAAGAGGAAGAGAAGAGAAGAGAAGAGAAGAGAAGAGAAGAGAAGAGAAGAGAAGAGAAGTTGAGTTTGATGTACAGTATTTTTAGATCATGATGACGCAAAAGCATTTCAGCACAAACAAAAGGATACTGTGCCCATTTCACCTCATAACACTAACACAGGCATCTGAAATGGTACACACACACACACACACACACAATCACACATTAGTAATCCTATCACACTGTTTACATACATAAATAACTCCAAATATATCTTTAATTCATATCTGTTTCAACAGGTCTGAAACAGTCATTTGAAACAGTCTCTGTTATCATGATAAAAACACACTGTTTTTATCAGTATACTGTTTTGTTTGCAGAAACATATTACACATTATATTATTATTACATATTATTTATTCATAAATATAAAAAAAGAATATAAATGTATACTAGTATAAATTATTAAATATTAAAACAATTACAAATATCATACTTTATTAAATATTATATTAATTATATATTATAAAGTAATTAAGTAATATATTTATATTTGTATTAGGGGTCGACCGATTATCGGCACCAATATTAAGCATTTTTATGGTTATCTGTATCGTCCTTTTCAAAACTGATTTGCCGATAAAATAATTTAAAAGCATTTAAAGAAAGTTTTTGTCAGAGCATTATTCTTCATTTTGACATTAATTTTCATTTTTACACCAGACGTATATTGGATCAAAATATCGGTTATCGTCTACTTGATCTGTAATAATCGTCGGCATCCTCCCTGAAAAACACATATCGGTCGACCCTTAAATGTATCTAAACTACCTCACTAAATTTAGCATTTGTATGTTAGATTTATGCTAATATAACAAGAAAAAACTGTTTGCCAAAATGGTAAGATGCATTTAAGATAATTAAAAATATTTGAAATACTCACTGAAAACAAATGTAATATCCCAAGGATGTTTAGATATTTTACTGGAAAACAGGACCAAAATACAGATCAAGAAAATGATTATTGCAATGTTCAGCACAAAGACTGTACCAGGGTATCAGGGTACATTTATTATTATAGTTATCTATGGTATTATCCAAAACTCATATTCAAAGTTGGATTTCCAAGCAATAGTGAGTCAGTTCACATGCTGAACTCTTATCTTTGCAAATCAAGGAGATTTTCAGCCGTAGTTTGTCAATGTCACATCAAAACAAATTTAACCAGTTTCTTCTCAGTTACTGCAAAGTCTGGCACTTCAGCACATAATAAAACAAGTCTAACAATTTTCCCACACTGCAACGTTCAGTTCAGTGTCCTTCCAAGTTCAGAGCCCAGTCTCAGCAAACACAGCTCATACACACATTTTGTTTTTGTGTTTCAACATCGCTGAAATTACAACAATTATAACGCGTTGGAAAACTACAGATTTTTTTCCCTAGAAAAGTTCATAAAAGTTCAAGTGTCTTACCTTGAACGAGCACTTGTCCAGAGGTCAGCAGTAGCTGTTGGCCGGGGTCTCCAGGCTGGGCGCCATACTGCAGGATAGTGGCCCCAGGCTGTGGTGTGGCGGGGCTGGGAAGAGTCAGAGCCTGAACCCCCTGCAGGGCCTCTCCTCCAGGGCCGGCCAGCTGTATTGCTCCACCCTGAGTGATCGTAACTGCAGACACAAAACAGTTAGTCTTGAATCTGCCCAAACACCTGGTATATAGCAAATGATAAGGGTTTAGTACATTTGGGAAACATTTGCGCAATATCTAATGAATTGGTCTTTCGTAAGAATGGGCTGATGAACAACAAACCCCCTAATTTTAAGGGTAGAGTTTTAAGAGTTCACATTTCATGCTGCACAAAGACATAATAGTTTATGAGAAATGAACTTAAGCGTACTGTATTGCCCGGAGCTGGTCTGGTAGATTGGAGACGGTGCCATCACCGTAGCAACACTGGAGGTGGCCAGGGTTTCTTCCTCTAATTTCTCCTCTTCCTCTATCCTTGGCACGGCAGGTACGTCTGATGACAACTCATTAAAGATTTTCCTGAAAATACATATCTAAGTAAATACATTTACTTCATCTGACAATCAGAATATTTCACTAAATTTCAGGAAATTCTGGCAAAAAATCATTATGTGTGTTGTTGGTGTATGGATTTCTGGGTATTATTGGATTTGGAGTATTTTGTTGTTAAATGCAGGGATGATATCATGATCAGGTCAGGTCATGAGGTCATGCTATTGTTAACTTAAAACTATTAAAACGAATCATTTTCAGTAAATAAAATAACGCTAAAATTAAATAAAATATCAATTTACATGACAACTATAACTATATAATATAATATTAGAAATGTTGTCTTGGCAACTAGATGAAGAACCTGAAGATATATAAAATAAAAGGTAATAATTCAAAATATTTAAAAAATACTATAATAGTTCATAAATATTGCAAAAAATGTTGCTCAAGAATTGATCTCACCTGTAAGATGGTCGTCTGGACAGAATCTCCCTTCTCTTCTGAGGATCTGATGGGTTTGAACCCGATCCACCAGTATCAACAGCTACCTAAAAACATCCAAACACAAATATACACATCTTAATTCCAAATGAGCCTTTAAAAGCATTTGTGAAGGGGAAAATTATCAGTGAATAATAGCTATATAGACTGCTTTTTTTGCCAAGGCTTCACTGTCCAGGACATTCTTTGAAAATATATATTTTGGGATATATTGATGATAGAAAAAAGTCATACAAGTTTGATACGACACAAGGGTGCCTAAATATTGACATAACTTAAATTTTTGGGCCCTTTAAAAAGCAATAGAAAATGCATTTCTCTTGAGATAACAACCGTGCCATCTCCTGAGCAGATTTGATTTGTCTGACGTGGGCTTTGTGTGTGCGTGTGACCAACAAGATCCGATGCATTGACTCTCACATTACTCAAATCTCATTACTGCTCCGTTCAGCTACTCTCACTCTTGTTGTTACTGTGTCAATCTGCTTTTCCTTCATCCCATTGATCCCAGGATGAGTAAACGCAGCCTGCGATTGGCTACAGCTCTAACTGCTGCAATGTGATTGGTCAGTCTCTCCAGGTAAAGGAACAGGTAAATGAATAACAGGATTGTGCTTCAATGGCTCACAGATCAGCACACGCTTTGGTTTAATAAGAGTGGACTTTATAAATGATCACTTTTACTAAGATTTGTATTTGGACTAGTCCTGTACAAATGCCTTACATCTATACACATAAAACCTGTATGTGTGTACCTGCACTGTTTGTATCTGAGGTGATTGGATAACAGAGGGCTGTGTGGTCTGAATGACTCCCTGCACCTGTAGTGTCTGTACATCAGGTAATGACACCACAGACACACCCTCATTCACCTGAGAGAGAGACAGAGACAGAGACAGAGACAGGGATGGTAAAAAATGTCTGACACTGTTTAGCCCAGTGTTGCTAAATGAATTGAAATAAAGCTGAAATAACATAAAACATAAATATTAGATGAAAAACTTAGACAGCTAAATTCTTTTAGCTGATGAACACTGAAACTAAAATTAAAACTGATAAAAAAAATATTCATTTCTTGAAAAAATAAATAAATAAATGTTAACTGATAAAATAATCAAACTGATAATAAACAATAAACTGATAAAATAATAAAATATAATAATAAAAATAAAATATAAAAATAATTTTATTTCAGCCCATTGCCAAGGATATAAAATATTAATAAAACAAATAAACTACATAAATACATATGTAAAAATAAAAACGACTAAAAATGAAAAAAAAAAAATTCTTAGAGTTTTAGCAAAAATTAAACTGAATAAATAAAAATGATTCAACAAACTAATACAAACTATAATTGTATTTTAATGATACTAAAATAACACTGTTGGTAAAAATATATTATATATATTATAAAAAAATTAATTAAAGCTTAAAATATTAAATAACAATATTTAAAAAATTTGAAAAATAAATAAAAATAGCAAAAGCACATAAAAAATTACAAAAATTCAAACTAAAATTAAAATGAACAATATAATTTATTAACTATAAAGCGAAGCGCAACGGCGATATATGTCGGCGCGCTGCCCACAAGGCTATTGGTGCCGACCAAACTCTTTTTTTAACATTTAGTCTGTAAATATTTCAGTCTGAAACCACATATCAAGTACCATGGTATTACCATGTTTTTTTGGACACAGTATCATAATAATACTATGGTAATACTATGTTTTTTATGGCAATACCATATTATTATGATGTTATTATGGTAATTACCATGCATTACCATGTTAAGTATCCTGAAGATCCACATAAATCCTATGGTATATGAATACAATAATCAAACCATCTCATGGCAGTAATTGAAACCAAGCATCACTGTACCATGGTACCACCACAGCACTTTTTTGCTAAGGACTGGAATGTGTAATAGTATCTGTAAATAAGATTTAGAAACATTTTCCTGAGTTTATTCAAACATAATGCTTTATCAAGCATTTGTGTTTCAGTGTGGCATGATCTGTGTAACAGGTGTCATATCTGTGGAAGGCTTGTACCTGTGTGAGTGAATCAGAGTCTGACTGTACCTCACTTATTACTTTCTCAGTTGCATTGGCTTCCTGTTGCGCTCTGGTTGCAGTTTCCATGGAGATCGGCCTAGCAACAGAGCAGACAGGAAATGCACAGTCAGCGCTCTGTAGAGTCACACGTCACAAGATTTTAAACAGCCTACTGCATTTAACATAATAATCCATTATTTTAGCCCAATGTCTGCCAATCTAGTGGTTCAAAATGTGACGCAATAAAACTGCTCTGCGTTTGTGAGTGTTTGTGTTGAAATGCATGCATTTGTGAAACATTGTGCACTGAAGAAAGCAGTTTCTTCTTTTGCACAGGGGGGGTTTTCATCTGTTTACAGTGTAAATGGACTTCTGGATTGGGCTTTCCCTAATGTAATGAAAAATGCATGACAAATTTATGGTAAAACAGAGGATCAACCTTTTAATACTATTTACTAATTGGGCTTGAGTAGGTAAGAGAAACTTACCAAAATAACTTGAAGAGAAAATAAATTAATTTCTATACTATACTTCACTATTTTTTTTTTTTACATGCATCAAACATAAGTGAAATTACTGCAATTAAAGAGTATGAAAAAATTATATATAAACCCCCCAGATAATGTAAAATTGAATGTATCATGATACAATACTGGCTTGGTTTAAATGATCAAAAATTGCGCGCGCACACAGCGAGCTGTAACGGCCGCGTGCACTTCCTCATTCTATCTGAACGGTTCTTGGCCAGTGCACAAACTTCTAAGGAAATATGAGGAAACATAATTTACTCCATTGCTTTAGCATGCTGAGATGATTCCTTCCAGTGCTGATTTAAGGGTGCATTATGTCAGTGTTCGCTGAACTTCTGTTTCCTCGCTGGACTGACAGAACAAACGCGCGCAATCTTTGAACAGCTCGCGCTTATGTAACAGCAATCGGTGGCACGAGGATATGACATACATAACTGCAACATTCATGGGCTTACAACTAAATACTGGACAGTAAAGCAACTGGCAAAGCTTTTAGGTTCTTAAGGCAAGCTGTCTACTGTATTTATTTGCATAGTCCTTGACCAAGCTGCGTCATTCTCCACAACCTCAATTAATTTTTAATATCGCCAACACTGCATTTAACTTGACCTTTTTGCTTTGTTACTTAGATTATATTTCACAGCAACGCTGATTATTATTTTTAAAAACACTCAGAATATGAAATCTGCGCGCTTTTTGTTATTGGCAGGTTTCTTTTCTCGTCAGCAGTAGTTTAACGCGCAGGTTACACCAGGAACCGCGTCGTAGACAGCTCCGCCTCGTTGCACATATTACACTGAGAAACTCATTTAATAGCAGCTACATGTTCGTCTTATGCGCTCATCTCCAGATCCTCTCTGGCGGGCGGCGGCAGATCGAAATGCCAGCAATAACTTACCCGAGTTTTACGTAGAGTCTCGTCACTCGTTACGGGTGCAGAGGAAGCCCGACTCGCTGCACACGTAGAGCCCACGTCAGCTCTGATGATGCGCCTGGGAAATGTGGACTGAGCAGCCGGAGGCCCCGACAACACACACACACACACACACACACACACACACGAATACACGATGGGCGGAGCCTAGGCGCTGAGGGGCCGCTGTCACTCACCAAATGCCCTAAACAGTCCATTTAATCAACGAATTGATTTCCATAATGCATTAATGCGTATGAGGCTTCAATTTCATTATAATAGTTAATCGAATTTAATAATAAAAAGTGTTCCAGACTGATCACACTTACAAAAATGATTTATAGAAATTTTATACTCTAAAATAAATAAATAATAAAACCCCAACAAAATAAAAAAATGCATCATGTTTCTTTTACTAAAAAATAAGCTTAAATAGGTTTGAGTCAAATAGAAATACAGAAGTTTGGTGACATAGCGCCATCTTGCGATAGAAGAATATAATCTTTTCTCAGTTGTCATACAGATGTAATAAAATGTGTAGTTTGAGAGACAGACAGACAGACAGACAGACAGACAGAGAGAGAGACAGACAGATATATAGACAGACAGACAGACAGACAGATGATAGATAGATAGATAGATAGATAGATAGATAGATAGATAGATAGATAGATAGATAGATAGAGAGACTGACAGACAGACAGACAGACAGACAGATAGATAGATTGACAGATAGACAGACAGACAGATAGATAGATA